>NW_023331214.1:0-44144 GCF_011100685.1 Canis lupus familiaris | reverse complement strand
TAGACTGGTGCTATACTAAGTTCCATATGAGAAGATAGCTGAACGCCTTGTCCAAAATCATCTTACTGCTGAGAGTTGAGCTGACCTCAGTCCCTCACAGTTCCACACTGCCTGCAGAGTGAGTTTCCCACGTCTTCACCAGAGACTTTGCCAGAGGCCTCTGACACGCAAGTTAACTATGCAGACCTGGACGGTATCTCCAGGTGCAGTAGAGTGGTAATGTGGGAACCTCCTTACTCAGAATACTGCTACCTTCACACTGTCATAAGAATGCAGCTAGTTGAGAGCTGGCTTCTAGGCATGCTTCCCTGTGAGAGCTGAGGACAGGGCAGAACCCTCCCGCATCCTGCCTGACTGTAGACATACCTGCTAACACTCTTATATTAGTGGCTGGGATAGGTTGTGGGAAAAGCATGTGTAAACATTGGGCCTGAACTCCGTGTATCTGAGTTGAATACAGCGATTTCCAACATCCTTCTTCAATAGGAGTGTAGCTAGGTTCCAACTCCCATGTCCGAGTGGGTAGCAGACATCTGCCTCCCATGCATACACACTTCTGAGAGTTGAGCTTATGGCCTGTAACCCTACCTCCTGCCTGCAGCTAACCTTTCGCTTCCAAAGGCCTAGGCTCGCTGCTTGACGCAAGTGTTGGGAGAGGTAACTGGAATCTCCCGGCACACAAGACGAGTGCCTCCAAGCTCAATCAAGCGATTTCCTAGTAATTCCTGGGGTAGACTTGGTGCTAACATACTAAGTTCCATACGTGAGTAGTTAGTTGAACGCCTTGTCCAAAAACATCTTACTTCTGAGAGTTGAGCTGACCCTCAGTCCCTCACAGTTCCACACTGCCTGCAGAGTGAGTTTCCCACGTCTTCACCAGAGACTTTTGCCAGAGGCCTCTGAGACGCAAGTTAACAATGCAGACCTGGACGGTATCTCCAGGTGCAGTAGAGTGGTAATCTGGGAACCTCCTTACTCAGAATACTGCTACCTTCACACTGTCATAAGAATGCAGCTAGTTGAGAGCTGGCTTCTAGGAATGCTTCCCTGTGAGAGCTGAGGACAGGGCAGAACCCTCCCGCATCCTGCCTGACTGTAGACGTACCTGCTAACCTCTTTATGTTAGTGGCTGGGATAGGTTGTGAGAAAAGCATGTGTAAGCATTGGGCCTGAACTCCCGTTGTATCTGAGTTGAAATACAGCGATTTCCCAACATCCTTCTTCAATAGGAGTGTAGCTAGGATACAACTCCCATGTCCGAGTGGGTAGCAGACATCTGCCTCCATACGTACACACTTCTGAGAGTTGAGTTGACCCTCAGTCCCTCACAGTTCCCCACTGCGTGCAGAGTGAGTTTCGCACGTCTTCACCAGAGACGTTTGCCAGAGGCTTCTGAGACGCAAGTTAACAATTGCAGACCTGGAGGGTATCTCCAGGTGCAGTAGAGTGGTAATCTGGGAACCTCCTGTCTCAGAATACTGCTACCCTAGACCCTGCCATAAGTATGCAGCTAGTTGACAGCTGGCTTCAAGGCATGTTTCCCTGTGAGAGCTAAGGACAGGGCACAACCCTCCCGCATCCTGCTTGACTGTAGAAGGAGCTGCTAACGTACCTCATGTTAGTGGCAGGGAAAGGTTGTGAGAAAAGCATGTGGAATCGTTGTGCCTGAACCCACGTGTATCTGAGTTGAATACAGCGATTTCCAAAGTCCTTCTTCATCAGAGTGTAGAGAGGTTCCCACTCGCATGTACGAGTGGGTAGCAGACATCTGCCTCCCATGCATACCCACTTCTGAGAGTTGAGCTTATGGCCTGTAACCCTACCTCCTGCCTGCAGCTACCTTTCGCTTCCAAAAGGCCTAGGCTCGCTGCTTCACCGAAGTGTTGGGAGAGGTAACTGGAATCTCCCGGCACACAAGACTAGTGCCTCCAAGCTCAATCCAGCGATTTCCCAGTAATTCCTGGGGTAGACTGGTGCTACATACTAAGTTCCATATGTGAGAAGGTAGCTGAACGCCTTGTCCAAAATCATCTTACTGCTGAGAGTTGAGCTCACCCTCAGTCCCTCACAGTTCCACACTGCCTGCAGAGTGAGTTTCCCACGTCTTCACCAGAGACTTTTGCCAGAGGCCTCTGAGACGCAAGTTAACAATGCAGACCTGGAGGGTATCTCCAGGTGCAGTAGAGTGGTAATCTGGGAACCTCCTTACTCAGAATACTGCTACCTTCACACTGTCATAAGAATGCAGCTAGTTGAGAGCTGGCTTCTAGGCATGCTTCCCTGTGAGAGCTGAGGACAGGGCAGAACCCTCCCGCATCCTGCCTGACTGTAGACGTACCTGCTAACCTCCTTATGTTAGTGGCTGGGATAGGTTGTGGGAAAAGCATGTGTAAGCATTGGGCCTGAACTCCCGTGTATCTGAGTTGAATACAGCGATTTCCAACATCCTTCTTCAATAGGAGTGTAGCTAGGTTCCAACTCCCATGTCCGAGTGGGTAGCAGACATCTGCCTCCCATGCATACACACTTCTGAGAGTTGAGCTTATGGCCTGTAACCCTACATCCTGCCTGCCGCTACCTTTCGCTTCCAAAAGGCCTAGGCTCGCTGCTTGACGCAAGTGTTGGGAGAGGTAACTGGAATCTCCCGGCACACAAGACGAGTGCCTCCAAGCTCAATCAAGCGATTTCCTAGTAATTCCTGGGGTAGACTGGTGCTACATACTAAGTTCCATACGTGAGTAGGTAGTTGAACGCCTTGTCCAAAAACATCTTACTTCTGAGAGTTGAGCTGACCCTCAGTCCCTCACAGTTCCACACTGCCTGCAGAGTGAGTTTCGCACGTCTTCACCAGAGACGTTTGCCAGAGGCTTCTGAGACGCAAGTTAACAATGCAGACCTGGAGGGTATCTCCAGGTGCAGTAGAGTGGTAATCTGGGAACCTCCTGTCTCAGAATACTGCTACCTTCACCCTGCCATAAGAATGCAGCTAGTTGACAGCTGGCTTCAAGGCATGCTTCCCTGTGAGAGCTAAGGACAGGGCACAACCCTCCCGCATCCTGCTTGACTGTAGAAGGAGCTGCTAACGTCCTCATGTTAGTGGCAGGGAAAGGTTGTGAGAAAAGCATGTGGAATCGTTGTGCCTGAACCCACGTGTATCTGAGTTGAATACAGCGATTTCCAAAGTCCTTCTTCATCAGAGTGTAGCTAGGTTCCCACTCGCATGTACGAGTGGGTAGCAGACATCTGCATCCCATGCATACACACTTCTGAGAGTTGAGCTTATGGCCTGTAACCCTACCTCCTGCCTGCAGCTACCTTTCGCTTCCAAAAGGCCTAGGCTCGCTGCTTCACCGAAAGTGTTGGGAGAGGTAACTGGAATCTCCCGGCACACAAGACTAGTGCCTCCAAGCTCAATCCAGCGATTTCCCAGTAATTCCTGGGGTAGACTGGTGCTACATACTAAGTTCCATATGTGAGAAGATAGCTGAACGCCTTGTCCAAAATCATCTTACTGCTGAGAGTTGAGCTCACCCTCAGTCCCTCACAGTTCCACACTGCCTGCAGAGTGAGTTTCCCACGTCTTCACCAGAGACTTTTGCCAGAGGCCTCTGACACGCAAGTTAACTATGCAGACCTGGACGGTATCTCCAGGTGCAGTAGAGTGGTAATGTGGGAACCTCCTTACTCAGAATACTGCTACCTTCACACTGTCATAAGAATGCAGCTAGTTGAGAGCTGGCTTCTAGGCATGCTTCCCTGTGAGAGCTGAGGACAGGGCAGAACCCTCCCGCATCCTGCCTGACTGTAGACATACCTGCTAACCTCTTTATATTAGTGGCTGGGATAGGTTGTGGGAAAAGCATGTGTAAACATTGGGCCTGAACTCCCGTGTATCTGAGTTGAATACAGCGATTTCCAACATCCTTTTCAATAGGAGTGTAGCTAGGTTCCAACTCCCATGTCCGAGTGGGTAGCAGACATCTGCCTCCCATGCATACACACTTCTGAGAGTTGAGCTTATGGCCTGTAACCCTACCTCCTGCCTGCAGCTACCTTTCGCTTCCAAAAGGCCTAGGCTCGCTGCTTGACGCAAGTGTTGGGAGAGGTAACTGGAATCTCCCGGCACACAAGACGAGTGCCTCCAAGCTCAATCAAGCGATTTCCTAGTAATTCCTGGGGTAGATTGGTGCAACATACTAAGTTCCATACGTGAGTAGTTAGTTGAACGCCTTGTCCAAAAACATCTTACTTCTGAGAGTTGAGCTGACCCTCAGTCCCTCACAGTTCCACACTGCCTGCAGAATGAGTTTCCCACGTCTTCACCAGAGACTTTTGCCAGAGGCCTCTGTGACGCAAGTTAACAAGGCAGACCTGGACGGTATCTCCAGGTGCAGTAGAGTGGTAATCTGGGAAACTCCTTACTCAGAATACTGCTACCTTCACACTGTCATAAGAATGCAGCTAGTTGAGAGCTGGCTTCTAGGCATGCTTCCCTGTGAGAGCTGAGGACAGGGCAGAACCCTCCCGCATCCTGCCTGACTGTAGACGTACCTGCTAACCTCTTTATGTTAGTGGCTGGGATAGGTTGTGGGAAAAGCATGTGTAAGCATTGGGCCTGAACTCCCGTGTATCTGAGTTGAATACAGCGATTTCCAACATCCTTCTTCAATAGGAGTGTAGCTAGGATACAACTCCCATGTCCGAGTGGGTAGCAGACATCTGCCTCCCATGCATACACACTTCTGAGAGTTGTGCTTATGGCCTGTAACCCTACATCCTGCCTGCCGCTACCTTTCGCTTCCAAAAGGCCTAGGCTCGCTGCTTGACGCAAGTGTTGGGAGAGGTAATTGGCATCTCCCGGCACACAAGACGAGTGCCTCCAAGCTCAATCAAGCGATTTCCTAGTAATTCCTGGGGTAGACTGGTGCTACATACTAAGTTCCATACGTGAGTAGGTAGTTGAACGCCTTGTCCAAAAACATCTTACTTCTGAGAGTTGAGCTGACCCTCAGTCCCTCACAGTTCCACACTGCCTGCAGAGTGAGTTTCGCACGTCTTCACCAGAGACGTTTGCCAGAGGCTTCTGAGACGCAAGTTAACAATGCAGACCTGCAGGGTATCTCCAGGTGCACTAGACTGTAATCTGGGAACCTCCTGTCTCAGAATACTGCTACCTTGACCCTGCCATAAGTATGCAGCTAGTTGACAGCTGGCTTCAAGGCATGTTTCCCTGTGAGAGCTAAGGACAGGGCACAACCCTCCCGCATCCTGCTTGACTGTAGAAGGAGCTGCTAACGACCTCATGTTAGTGGCAGGGAAAGGTTGTGAGAAAAGCATGTGGAATCGTTGTGCCTGAACCCACGTGTATCTGAGTTGAATACAGCGATTTCCAAAGTCCTTCTTCATCAGAGTGTAGAGAGGTTCCCACTCGCATGTACGAGTGGGTAGCAGACATCTGCCTCCCATGCATACCCACTTCTGAGAGTTGAGCTTATGGCCTGTAACCCTACCTCCTGCCTGCAGCTACCTTTCGCTTCCAAAAGGCCTAGGCTCGCTGCTTGTCGCAAGTTTTGGGAGAGGTAACTGGAATCTCCCGGCACACAAGACGAGTGCCTCCAAGCTCAATCAAGCGATTTCCTAGTAATTCCTGGGGTAGATTGGTGCAACATACTAAGTTCCATACGTGAGTAGTTAGTTGAACGCCTTGTCCAAAAACATCTTACTTCTGAGAGTTGAGCTGACCCTCAGTCCCTCACAGTTCCACACTGCCTGCAGAATGAGTTTCCCACGTCTTCACCAGAGACTTTTGCCAGAGGCCTCTGTGACGCAAGTTAACAAGGCAGACCTGGACGGTATCTCCAGGTGCAGTAGAGTGGTAATCTGGGATCCTCCTTACTCAGAATACTGCTACCTTCACACTGTCATAAGAATGCAGCTAGTTGAGAGCTGGCTTCTAGGCATGCTTCCCTGTGAGAGCTGAGGACAGGGCAGAACCCTCCCGCATCCTGCCTGACTGTAGACGTACCTGCTAACCTCTTTATGTTAGTGGCTGGGATAGGTTGTGGGAAAAGCATGTGTAAGCATTGGGCCTGAACTCCCGTGTATCTGAGTTGAATACAGCGATTTCCAACATCCTTCTTCAATAGGAGTGTAGCTAGGATACAACTCCCATGTCCGAGTGGGTAGCAGACATCTGCCTCCCATGCATACACACTTCTGAGAGTTGTGCTTATGGCCTGTAACCCTACATCCTGCCTGCCGCTACCTTTCGCTTCCAAAAGGCCTAGGCTCGCTGCTTGACGCAAGTGTTGGGAGAGGTAATTGGCATCTCCCGGCACACAAGACGAGTGCCTCCAAGCTCAATCAAGCGATTTCCTAGTAATTCCTGGGGTAGACTGGTGCTACATACTAAGTTCCATACGTGAGTAGGTAGTTGAACGCCTTGTCCAAAAACATCTTACTTCTGAGAGTTGAGCTGACCCTCAGTCCCTCACAGTTCCACACTGCCTGCAGAGTGAGTTTCGCACGTCTTCACCAGAGACGTTTGCCAGAGGCTTCTGAGACGCAAGTTAACAATGCAGACCTGGAGGGTATCTCCAGGTGCAGTAGACTGTAATCTGGGAACCTCCTGTCTCAGAATACTGCTACCTTGACCCTGCCATAAGTATGCAGCTAGTTGACAGCTGGCTTCAAGGCATGTTTCCCTGTGAGAGCTAAGGACAGGGCACAACCTTCCCGCATCCTGTTTGACTGTAGAAGGAGCTGCTAACGTCCTCATGTTAGTGGCAGGGAAAGGTTGTGAGAAAAGCATGTGGAATCGTTGTGCCTGAACCCACGTGTATCTGAGTTGAATACAGCGATTTCCAAAGTCCTTCTTCATCAGAGTGTAGCTAGGTTCCCACTCGCATGTATGAGTGGGTACCAGACATGTGCCTCCCACGCATACCCACTTCTGAGAGTTGAGCTTATTGCCTGTAACCCTACCTCCTGCCTGAAGCTACCTTTCGCTTCCAAAAGGCCTAGGCTCGCTGCTTGACGCAAGTGTTGGGAGAGGTAACTGGAATCTCCCGGCACACAAGACGAGTGCCTCCAAGCTCAATCAAGCGATTTCCTAGTAATTCCTGGGGTAGACTGGTGCAACATACTAAGTTCCATACGTGAGTAGTTAGTTGAACGCTTTGTCCAAAGACATCTTACTTCTGAGAGTTGAGCTGACCCTCGGTCCCTCACAGTTCCACACTGCCTGCAGAGTGAGTTTCCCACGTCTTCACCAGAGACTTTTGCCAGAGGCCTCTACGACGCAAGTTAACAATGCAGACCTGGACGGTATCTCCAGGTGCAGTAGAGTGGTAATCTGGGATCCTCCTTACTCAGAATACTGCTACCTTCACACTGTCATAAGAATGCAGCTAGTTGAGAGCTGGCTTCTAGGAATGCTTCCCTGTGAGAGCTGAGGACAGGGCAGAACCCTCCCGCATCCTGCCTGACTGTAGACGTACCTGCTAACCTCTTTATGTTAGTGGCTGGGATAGGTTGTGAGAAAAGCATGTGTAAGCATTGGGCCTGAACTCCCGTGTATCTGAGTTGAATACAGCGATTTCCAACATCCTTCTTCAATAGGAGTGTAGCTAGGATACAACTCCCATGTCCGAGTGGGTAGCAGACATCTGCCTCCCATACATACACACTTCTGAGAGTTGAGTTGACCCTCAGTCCCTCACAGTTCCCCACTGCGTGCAGAGTGAGTTTCGCACGTCTTCACCAGAGACGTTTGCCAGAGGCTTCTGAGACGCAAGTTAACATTGCAGACCTGGAGGGTATCTCCAGGTGCAGTAGAGTGGTAATCTGGGAACCTCCTGTCTCAGAATACTGCTACCTAGACCCTGCCATAAGTATGCAGCTAGTTGACAGCTGGCTTCAAGGCATGTTTCCCTGTGAGAGCTAAGGACAGGGCACAACCCTCCCGCATCCTGCTTGACTGTAGAAGGCGCTGCTAACGACCTCATGTTAGTGGCAGGGAAAGGTTGTGAGAAAAGCATGTGGAATCGTTGTGCCTGAACCCACGTGTATCTGAGTTGAATACAGCGATTTCCAAAGTCCTTCTTCATCAGATTGTAGAGAGGTTCCCTCTCGCATGTACGAGTGGGTAGCAGACATCTGCCTCCCATGCATACCCACTTCTGAGAGTTGAGCTTATGGCCTGTAACCCTACCTCCTGCCTGCAGCTACATTTCGCTTCCAAAAGGCCTAGGCTCGCTGCTTCACCGAAGTGTTGGGAGAGGTAACTGGAATCTCCCGGCACACAAGACTAGTGCCTCCAAGCTCAATCCAGCGATTTCCCAGTAATTCCTGGGGTAGACTGGTGCTACATACTAAGTTCCATATGTGAGAAGGTAGCTGAAAGCCTTGTCCAAAATCATCTTACTGCTGAGAGTTGAGCTCACCTTCAGTCCCTCACAGTTCCACACTGCCTGCAGAGTGAGTTTCCCACGTCTTCACCAGAGACTTTTGCCAGAGGCCTCTGAGACGCAAGTTAACAATGCAGACCTGGAGGGTATCTCCAGGTGCAGTAGAGTGCTAATCTGGGAACCTCCTTACTCAGAATACTGCTACCTTCACACTGTCATAAGAATGCAGCTAGTTGAGAGCTGGCTTCTAGGCATGCTTCCCTGTGAGAGCTGAGGACAGGGCAGATCCCTCCCGCATCCTGCCTGATTGTAGATGTACCTGCTAACCTCCTTATGTTAGTGGCTGGAATAGGTTGTGGAAAAGCATGTGTAAGCATTGGGCCTGAACTCCCGTGTATCTGAGTTGAATACAGCGATTTCCAACATCCTTCTTCAATAGGAGTGTAGCTAGGATACAACTCCCATGTCCGAGTGGGTAGCAGACATCTGCCTCCCATGCATACACACTTCTGAGAGTTGTGCTTATGGCCTGTAACCCTACATCCTGCCTGCCGCTACCTTTCGCTTCCAAAAGGCCTAGGCTCGCTGCTTGACGCAAGTGTTGGGAGAGGTAATTGGCATCTCCCGGCACACAAGACGAGTGCCTCCAAGCTCAATCAAGCGATTTCCTAGTAATTCCTGGGGTAGACTGGTGTTACATACTAAGTTCCATACGTGAGTAGGGTAGTTGAACGCCTTGTCCAAAAACATCTTACTTCTGAGAGTTGAGCTGACCCACAGTCCCTCACAGTTCCACACTGCCTGCAGAGTGAGTTTCGCACGTCTTCACCAGAGACGTTTGCCAGAGGCTTCTGAGACGCAAGTTAACAATGCAGACCTGGAGGGTATCTCCAGGTGCAGTAGAGTGGTAATCTGGGAACCTCCTGTCTCAGAATACTTCTACCTTCACCCTGCCGTAAGAATGCAGCTAGTTGACAGCTGGCTTCAAGGCATGCTTCCCTTGAGAGCTAAGGACAGGGCACAACCCTCCCGCATCCTGCTTGACTGTAGAAGGAGCTGCTAACGTCCTCATGTTAGTGGCAGGGAAAGGTTGTGAGAAAAGCATGTGGAATCGTTGTGCCTGAACCCACGTGTATCTGAGTTGAATACAGCGATTTCCAAAGTCCTTCTTCATCAGAGTGTAGCTAGGTTCCCACTCGCATGTACGAGTGGGTAGCAGACATCTGCATCCCATGCATACACACTTCTGAGAGTTGAGCTTATGGCCTGTAACCCTACCTCCTGCCTGCAGCTACCTTTCGCTTCCAAAAGGCCTAGGCTCGCTGCTTCACCGAAATGTTGGGAGAGGTAACTGGAATCTCCCGGCACACAAGACTAGTGCCTCCAAGCTCAATCCAGCGATTTCCCAGTAATTCCTGGGGTAGACTGGTGCTACATACTAAGTTCCATATGTGAGAAGATAGCTGAACGCCTTGTCCAAAATCATCTTACTGCTGAGAGTTGAGCTCACCCTCAGTCCCTCACAGTTCCACACTGCCTGCAGAGTGAGTTTCCCACGTCTTCACCAGAGACTTTTGCCAGAGGCCTCTGACACGCAAGTTAACTATGCAGACCTGGACGGTATCTCCAGGTGCAGTAGAGTGGTAATGTGGGAACCTCCTTACTCAGAATACTGCTACCTTCACACTGTCATAAGAATGCAGCTAGTTGAGAGCTGGCTTCTAGGCATGCTTCCCTGTGAGAGCTGAGGACAGGGCAGAACCCTCCCGCATCCTGCCTGACTGTAGACATACCTGCTAACCTCTTTATATTAGTGGCTGGGATAGGTTGTGGGAAAAGCATGTGTAAACATTGGGCCTGAACTCCCGTGTATCTGAGTTGAATACAGCGATTTCCAACATCCTTTTCAATAGGAGTGTAGCTAGGTTCCAACTCCCATGTCCGAGTGGGTAGCAGACATCTGCCTCCCATGCATACACACTTCTGAGAGTTGAGCTTATGGCCTGTAACCCTACCTCCTGCCTGCAGCTACCTTTCGCTTCCAAAAGGCCTAGGCTCGCTGCTTGACGCAAGTGTTGGGAGAGGTAACTGGAATCTCCCGGCACACAAGACGAGTGCCTCCAAGCTCAATCAAGCGATTTCCTAGTAATTCCTGGGGTAGATTGGTGCAACATACTAAGTTCCATACGTGAGTAGTTAGTTGAACGCCTTGTCCAAAAACATCTTACTTCTGAGAGTTGAGCTGACCCTCAGTCCCTCACAGTTCCACACTGCCTGCAGAATGAGTTTCCCACGTCTTCACCAGAGACTTTTGCCAGAGGCCTCTGTGACGCAAGTTAACAAGGCAGACCTGGACGGTATCTCCAGGTGCAGTAGAGTGGTAATCTGGGAAACTCCTTACTCAGAATACTGCTACCTTCACACTGTCATAAGAATGCAGCTAGTTGAGAGCTGGCTTCTAGGCATGCTTCCCTGTGAGAGCTGAGGACAGGGCAGAACCCTCCCGCATCCTGCCTGACTGTAGACGTACCTGCTAACCTCTTTATGTTAGTGGCTGGGATAGGTTGTGGGAAAAGCATGTGTAAGCATTGGGCCTGAACTCCCGTGTATCTGAGTTGAATACAGCGATTTCCAACATCCTTCTTCAATAGGAGTGTAGCTAGGATACAACTCCCATGTCCGAGTGGGTAGCAGACATCTGCCTCCCATGCATACACACTTCTGAGAGTTGTGCTTATGGCCTGTAACCCTACATCCTGCCTGCCGCTACCTTTCGCTTCCAAAAGGCCTAGGCTCGCTGCTTGACGCAAGTGTTGGGAGAGGTAATTGGCATCTCCCGGCACACAAGACGAGTGCCTCCAAGCTCAATCAAGCGATTTCCTAGTAATTCCTGGGGTAGACTGGTGCTACATACTAAGTTCCATACGTGAGTAGGTAGTTGAACGCCTTGTCCAAAAACATCTTACTTCTGAGAGTTGAGCTGACCCTCAGTCCCTCACAGTTCCACACTGCCTGCAGAGTGAGTTTCGCACGTCTTCACCAGAGACGTTTGCCAGAGGCTTCTGAGACGCAAGTTAACAATGCAGACCTGCAGGGTATCTCCAGGTGCAGTAGACTGTAATCTGGGAACCTCCTGTCTCAGAATACTGCTACCTTGACCCTGCCATAAGTATGCAGCTAGTTGACAGCTGGCTTCAAGGCATGTTTCCCTGTGAGAGCTAAGGACAGGGCACAACCCTCCCGCATCCTGCTTGACTGTAGAAGGAGCTGCTAACGACCTCATGTTAGTGGCAGGGAAAGGTTGTGAGAAAAGCATGTGGAATCGTTGTGCCTGAACCCACGTGTATCTGAGTTGAATACAGCGATTTCCAAAGTCCTTCTTCATCAGAGTGTAGAGAGGTTCCCACTCGCATGTACGAGTGGGTAGCAGACATCTGCCTCCCATGCATACCCACTTCTGAGAGTTGAGCTTATGGCCTGTAACCCTACCTCCTGCCTGCAGCTACCTTTCGCTTCCAAAAGGCCTAGGCTCGCTGCTTGTCGCAAGTTTTGGGAGAGGTAACTGGAATCTCCCGGCACACAAGACGAGTGCCTCCAAGCTCAATCAAGCGATTTCCTAGTAATTCCTGGGGTAGATTGGTGCAACATACTAAGTTCCATACGTGAGTAGTTAGTTGAACGCCTTGTCCAAAAACATCTTACTTCTGAGAGTTGAGCTGACCCTCAGTCCCTCACAGTTCCACACTGCCTGCAGAATGAGTTTCCCACGTCTTCACCAGAGACTTTTGCCAGAGGCCTCTGTGACGCAAGTTAACAAGGCAGACCTGGACGGTATCTCCAGGTGCAGTAGAGTGGTAATCTGGGATCCTCCTTACTCAGAATACTGCTACCTTCACACTGTCATAAGAATGCAGCTAGTTGAGAGCTGGCTTCTAGGCATGCTTCCCTGTGAGAGCTGAGGACAGGGCAGAACCCTCCCGCATCCTGCCTGACTGTAGACGTACCTGGTAACCTCTTTATGTTAGTGGCTGGGATAGGTTGTGGGAAAAGCATGTGTAAGCATTGGGCCTGAACTCCCGTGTATCTGAGTTGAATACAGCGATTTCCAACATCCTTCTTCAATAGGAGTGTAGCTAGGATACAACTCCCATGTCCGAGTGGGTAGCAGACATCTGCCTCCCATGCATACACACTTCTGAGAGTTGTGCTTATGGCCTGTAACCCTACATCCTGCCTGCCGCTACCTTTCGCTTCCAAAAGGCCTAGGCTCGCTGCTTGACGCAAGTGTTGGGAGAGGTAATTGGCATCTCCCGGCACACAAGACGAGTGCCTCCAAGCTCAATCAAGCGATTTCCTAGTAATTCCTGGGGTAGACTGGTGCTACATACTAAGTTCCATACGTGAGTAGGTAGTTGAACGCCTTGTCCAAAAACATCTTACTTCTGAGAGTTGAGCTGACCCTCAGTCCCTCACAGTTCCACACTGCCTGCAGAGTGAGTTTCGCACGTCTTCACCAGAGACGTTTGCCAGAGGCTTCTGAGACGCAAGTTAACAATGCAGACCTGGAGGGTATCTCCAGGTGCAGTAGACTGTAATCTGGGAACCTCCTGTCTCAGAATACTGCTACCTTGACCCTGCCATAAGTATGCAGCTAGTTGACAGCTGGCTTCAAGGCATGTTTCCCTGTGAGAGCTAAGGACAGGGCACAACCTTCCCGCATCCTGTTTGACTGTAGAAGGAGCTGCTAACGTCCTCATGTTAGTGGCAGGGAAAGGTTGTGAGAAAAGCATGTGGAATCGTTGTGCCTGAACCCACGTGTATCTGAGTTGAATACAGCGATTTCCAAAGTCCTTCTTCATCAGAGTGTAGCTAGGTTCCCACTCGCATGTATGAGTGGGTACCAGACATGTGCCTCCCACGCATACCCACTTCTGAGAGTTGAGCTTATTGCCTGTAACCCTACCTCCTGCCTGAAGCTACCTTTCGCTTCCAAAAGGCCTAGGCTCGCTGCTTGACGCAAGTGTTGGGAGAGGTAACTGGAATCTCCCGGCACACAAGACGAGTGCCTCCAAGCTCAATCAAGCGATTTCCTAGTAATTCCTGGGGTAGACTGGTGCAACATACTAAGTTCCATACGTGAGTAGTTAGTTGAACGCTTTGTCCAAAGACATCTTACTTCTGAGAGTTGAGCTGACCCTCGGTCCCTCACAGTTCCACACTGCCTGCAGAGTGAGTTTCCCACGTCTTCACCAGAGACTTTTGCCAGAGGCCTCTACGACGCAAGTTAACAATGCAGACCTGGACGGTATCTCCAGGTGCAGTAGAGTGGTAATCTGGGATCCTCCTTACTCAGAATACTGCTACCTTCACACTGTCATAAGAATGCAGCTAGTTGAGAGCTGGCTTCTAGGAATGCTTCCCTGTGAGAGCTGAGGACAGGGCAGAACCCTCCCGCATCCTGCCTGACTGTAGACGTACCTGCTAACCTCTTTATGTTAGTGGCTGGGATAGGTTGTGAGAAAAGCATGTGTAAGCATTGGGCCTGAACTCCCGTGTATCTGAGTTGAATACAGCGATTTCCAACATCCTTCTTCAATAGGAGTGTAGCTAGGATACAACTCCCATGTCCGAGTGGGTAGCAGACATCTGCCTCCCATACATACACACTTCTGAGAGTTGAGTTGACCCTCAGTCCCTCACAGTTCCCCACTGCGTGCAGAGTGAGTTTCGCACGTCTTCACCAGAGACGTTTGCCAGAGGCTTCTGAGACGCAAGTTAACAATTGCAGACCTGGAGGGTATCTCCAGGTGCAGTAGAGTGGTAATCTGGGAACCTCCTGTCTCAGAATACTGCTACCTAGACCCTGCCATAAGTATGCAGCTAGTTGACAGCTGGCTTCAAGGCATGTTTCCCTGTGAGAGCTAAGGACAGGGCACAACCCTCCCGCATCCTGCTTGACTGTAGAAGGCGCTGCTAACGACCTCATGTTAGTGGCAGGGAAAGGTTGTGAGAAAAGCATGTGGAATCGTTGTGCCTGAACCCACGTGTATCTGAGTTGAATACAGCGATTTCCAAAGTCCTTCTTCATCAGATTGTAGAGAGGTTCCCTCTCGCATGTACGAGTGGGTAGCAGACATCTGCCTCCCATGCATACCCACTTCTGAGAGTTGAGCTTATGGCCTGTAACCCTACCTCCTGCCTGCAGCTACATTTCGCTTCCAAAAGGCCTAGGCTCGCTGCTTCACCGAAGTGTTGGGAGAGGTAACTGGAATCTCCCGGCACACAAGACTAGTGCCTCCAAGCTCAATCCAGCGATTTCCCAGTAATTCCTGGGGTAGACTGGTGCTACATACTAAGTTCCATATGTGAGAAGGTAGCTGAACGCCTTGTCCAAAATCATCTTACTGCTGAGAGTTGAGCTCACCCTCAGTCCCTCACAGTTCCACACTGCCTGCAGAGTGAGTTTCCCACGTCTTCACCAGAGACTTTTGCCAGAGGCCTCTGAGACGCAAGTTAACAATGCAGACCTGGAGGGTATCTCCAGGTGCAGTAGAGTGCTAATCTGGGAACCTCCTTACTCAGAATACTGCTACCTTCACACTGTCATAAGAATGCAGCTAGTTGAGAGCTGGCTTCTAGGCATGCTTCCCTGTGAGAGCTGAGGACAGGGCAGAATCCCTCCCGCATCCTGCCTGACTTGTAGACGTACCTGCTAACCTCCTTATGTTAGTGGCTGGAATAGGTTGTGGAAAAGCATGTGTAAGCATTGGGCCTGAACTCCCGTGTATCTGAGTTGAATACAGCGATTTCCAACATCCTTCTTCAATAGGAGTGTAGCTAGGTTCCAACTCCCATGTCCGAGTGGGTAGCAGACATCTGCCTCCCATGCATACACACTTCTGAGAGTTGAGCTTATGGCCTGTAACCCTACATCCTGCCTGCCGCTACCTTTCGCTTCCAAAAGGCCTAGGCTCGCTGCTTGACGCAAGTGTTGGGAGAGGTAATTGGAATCTCCCGGCACACAAGACGAGTGCCTCCAAGCTCAATCAAGCGATTTCCTAGTAATTCCTGGGGTAGACTGGTGCTACATACTAAGTTCCATACGTGAGTAGGTAGTTGAACGCCTTGTCCAAAAACATCTTACTTCTGAGAGTTGAGCTGACCCTCAGTCCCTCACAGTTCCACACTGCCTGCAGAGTGAGTTTCCCACGTCTTCACCAGAGACGTTTGCCAGAGGCTTCTGAGACGCAAGTTAACAATGCAGACCTGGACGGTATCTCCAGGTGCAGTAGAGTGGTAATCTGGGAACCTCCTTACTCAGAATACTGCTACCTTCACACTGTCATAAGAATGCAGCTAGTTGAGAGCTGGCTTCTAGGCATGCTTCCCTGTGAGAGCTGAGGACAGGGCAGAACCCTCCCGCATCCTGCCTGACTGTAGACGTACCTGCTAACCTCCTTATGTTAGTGGCTGGGATAGGTTGTGGAAAAGCATGTGTAAGCATTGGGCCTGAACTCCCGTGTATCTGAGTTGAATACAGCGATTTCCAACATCCTTCTTCAATAGGAGTGTAGCTAGGTTCCAACTCCCATGTCCGAGTGGGTAGCAGACATCTGCCTCCCATGCATACACACTTCTGAGAGTTGAGCTTATGGCCTGTAACCCTACATCCTGCCTGCCGCTACCTTTCGCTTCCAAAAGGCCTAGGCTCGCTGCTTGACGCAAGTGTTGGGAGAGGTAACTGGAATCTCCCGGCACACAAGACTAGTGCCTCCAAGCTCAATCCAGCGATTTCCTAGTAATTCCTGGGGTAGACTGGTGCTACATACTAAGTTCCATATGTGAGAAGGTAGCTGAACGCCTTGTCCAAAATCATCTTACTGCTGAGAGTTGAGCTCACCCTCAGTCCCTCACAGTTCCACACTGCCTGCAGAGTGAGTTTCCCACGTCTTCACCAGAGACTTTTGCCAGAGGCCTCTGAGACGCAAGTTAACAATGCAGACCTGGACGGTATCTCCAGGTGCAGTAGAGTGGTAATCTGGGAACCTCCTTACTCAGAATACTGCTACCTTCACACTGTCATAAGAATGCAGCTAGTTGAGAGCTGGCTTCTAGGCATGCTTCCCTGTGAGAGCTGAGGACAGGGCAGAACCCTCCCGCATCCTGCCTGACTGTAGACAGAGCTGCTAACCTCTTATGTTAGTGGCTGGGATAGGTTGTGAGAAAAGCATGTGTAATCAGTTGTGCCTGAACTCCACGTGTATCTGAGTTGAATACAGCGATTTCCAAAGTCCTTCTTCAATCAGAGTGTAGCTAGGTTCCCACTCGCATGTACGAGTGGGTAGCAGACATCTGCCTCCCATGCATACCCACTTCTGAGAGTTGAGCTTATGGCCTGTAACCCTACCTCCTGCCTGCAGCTACCTTTCGCTTCCAAAAGGCCTAGGCTCGCTGCTTGACGCAAGTGTTGGGAGAGGTAACTGGAATCTCCCGGCACACAAGACGAGTGCCTCCAAGCTCAATCAAGCGATTTCCTAGTAATTCCTGGGGTAGACTGGTGCAACATACTAAGTTCCATACGTGAGTAGTTAGTTGAACGCCTTGTCCAAAACATCTTACTTCTGAGAGTTGAGCTGACCCTCAGTCCCTCACAGTTCCACACTGCCTGCAGAGTGAGTTTCCCACGTCTTCACCAGAGACTTTTGCCAGAGGCCTCTGAGACGCAAGTTAACAATGCAGACCTGGACGGTATCTCCAGGTGCAGTAGAGTGGTAATCTGGGATCCTCCTTACTCAGAATACTGCTACCTTCACACTGTCATAAGAATGCAGCTAGTTGAGAGCTGGCTTCTAGGAATGCTTCCCTGTGAGAGCTGAGGACAGGGCAGAACCCTCCCGCATCCTGCCTGACTGTAGACGTACCTGCTAACCTCTTTATGTTAGTGGCTGGGATAGGTTGTGAGAAAAGCATGTGTAAGCATTGGGCCTGAACTCCCGTGTATCTGAGTTGAATACAGCGATTTCCAACATCCTTCTTCAATAGGAGTGTAGCTAGGATACAACTCCCATGTCCGAGTGGGTAGCAGACATCTGCCTCCCATACATACACACTTCTGAGAGTTGAGTTGACCCTCAGTCCCTCACAGTTCCCCACTGCGTGCAGAGTGAGTTTCGCACGTCTTCACCAGAGACGTTTGCCAGAGGCTTCTGAGACGCAAGTTAACAATTGCAGACCTGGAGGGTATCTCCAGGTGCAGTAGAGTGGTAATCTGGGAACCTCCTGTCTCAGAATACTGCTACCTTAGACCCTGCCATAAGTATGCAGCTAGTTGACAGCTGGCTTCAAGGCATGTTTCCCTGTGAGAGCTAAGGACAGGGCACAACCCTCCCGCATCCTGCTTGACTGTAGAAGGAGCTGCTAACGTCCTCATGTTAGTGGCAGGGAAAGGTTGTGAGAAAAGCATGTGGAATCGTTGTGCCTGAACCCACGTGTATCTGAGTTGAATACAGCGATTTCCAAAGTCCTTCTTCATCAGAGTGTAGAGAGGTTCCCACTCGCATGTACGAGTGGGTAGCAGACATCTGCCTCCCATGCATACCCACTTCTGAGAGTTGAGCTTATGGCCTGTAACCCTACCTCCTGCCTGCAGCTACCTTTCGCTTCCAAAAGGCCTAGGCTCGCTGCTTCACGCAAGTGTTGGGAGAGGTAACTGGAATCTCCCGGCACACAAGACTAGTGCCTCCAAGCTCAATCCAGCGATTTCCCAGTAATTCCTGGGGTAGACTGGTGCTACATACTAAGTTCCATATGTGAGAAGGTAGCTGAACGCCTTGTCCAAAATCATCTTACTGCTGAGAGTTGAGCTCACCCTCAGTCCCTCACAGTTCCACACTGCCTGCAGAGTGAGTTTCCCACGTCTTCACCAGAGACTTTTGCCAGAGGCCTCTGAGACGCAAGTTAACAATGCAGACCTGGACGGTATCTCCAGGTGCAGTAGAGTGGTAATCTGGGAACCTCCTTACTCAGAATACTGCTACCTTCACACTGTCATAAGAATGCAGCTAGTTGAGAGCTGGCTTCTAGGCATGCTTCCCTGTGAGAGCTGAGGACAGGGCAGAACCCTCCCGCATCCTGCCTGACTGTAGACGTACCTGCTAACCTCTTTATGTTAGTGGCTGGGATAGGTTGTGGAAAAGCATGTGTAAGCATTGGGCCTGAACTCCCGTGTATCTGAGTTGAATACAGCGATTTCCAACATCCTTCTTCAATAGGAGTGTAGCTAGGATACAACTCCCATGTCCGAGTGGGTAGCAGACATCTGCCTCCCATGCATACACACTTCTGAGAGTTGTGCTTATGGCCTGTAACCCTACATCCTGCCTGCCGCTACCTTTCGCTTCCAAAAGGCCTAGGCTCGCTGCTTGACGCAAGTGTTGGGAGAGGTAATTGGCATCTCCCGGCACACAAGACGAGTGCCTCCAAGCTCAATCAAGCGATTTCCTAGTAATTCCTGGGGTAGACTGGTGCTACATACTAAGTTCCATACGTGAGTAGGTAGTTGAACGCCTTGTCCAAAAACATCTTACTTCTGAGAGTTGAGCTGACCCTCAGTCCCTCACAGTTCCACACTGCCTGCAGAGTGAGTTTCGCACGTCTTCACCAGAGACGTTTGCCAGAGGCTTCTGAGACGCAAGTTAACAATGCAGACCTGGAGGGTATCTCCAGGTGCAGTAGAGTGGTAATCTGGGAACCTCCTGTCTCAGAATACTGCTACCTTCACCCTGCCATAAGAATGCAGCTAGTTGACAGCTGGCTTCAAGGCATGCTTCCCTGTGAGAGCTAAGGACAGGGCACAACCCTCCCGCATCCTGCTTGACTGTAGAAGGAGCTGCTAACGTCCTCATGTTAGTGGCAGGGAAAGGTTGTGAGAAAAGCATGTGGAATCGTTGTGCCTGAACCCACGTGTATCTGAGTTGAATACAGCGATTTCCAAAGTCCTTCTTCATCAGAGTGTAGCTAGGTTCCCACTCGCATGTACGAGTGGGTAGCAGACATCTGCCTCCCATGCATACACACTTCTGAGAGTTGAGCTTATGGCCTGTAACCCTACCTCCTGCCTGCAGCTACCTTTCGCTTCCAAAAGGCCTAGGCTCGCTGCTTCACCGAAATGTTGGGAGAGGTAACTGGAATCTCCCGGCACACAAGACTAGTGCCTCCAAGCTCAATCCAGCGATTTCCCAGTAATTCCTGGGGTAGACTGGTGCTACATACTAAGTTCCATATGTGAGAAGATAGCTGAACGCCTTGTCCAAAATCATCTTACTGCTGAGAGTTGAGCTCACCCTCAGTCCCTCACAGTTCCACACTGCCTGCAGAGTGAGTTTCCCACGTCTTCACCAGAGACTTTTGCCAGAGGCCTCTGACACGCAAGTTAACTAATGCAGACCTGGACGGTATCTCCAGGTGCAGTAGAGTGGTAATCTGGGAACCTCCTTACTCAGAATACTGCTACCTTCACACTGTCATAAGAATGCAGCTAGTTGAGAGCTGGCTTCTAGGCATGCTTCCCTGTGAGAGCTGAGGACAGGGCAGAACCCTCCCGCATCCTGCCTGACTGTAGACATACCTGCTAACCTCTTTATGTTAGTGGCTGGGATAGGTTGTGGGAAAAGCATGTGTAAGCATTGGGCCTGAACTCCCGTGTATCTGAGTTGAATACAGCGATTTCCAACATCCTTCTTCAATAGGAGTGTAGCTAGGTTCCAACTCCCATGTCCGAGTGGGTAGCAGACATCTGCCTCCCATGCATACACACTTCTGAGAGTTGAGCTTATGGCCTGTAACCCTACCTCCTGCCTGCAGCTACCTTTCGCTTCCAAAAGGCCTAGGCTCGCTGCTTGACGCAAGTGTTGGGAGAGGTAACTGGAATCTCCCGGCACACAAGACGAGTGCCTCCAAGCTCAATCAAGCGATTTCCTAGTAATTCCTGGGGTAGATTGGTGCAACATACTAAGTTCCATACGTGAGTAGTTAGTTGAACGCCTTGTCCAAAAACATCTTACTTCTGAGAGTTGAGCTGACCCTCAGTCCCTCACAGTTCCACACTGCCTGCAGAATGAGTTTCCCACGTCTTCACCAGAGACTTTTGCCAGAGGCCTCTGTGACGCAAGTTAACAATGCAGACCTGGACGGTATCTCCAGGTGCAGTAGAGTGGTAATCTGGGAACCTCCTTACTCAGAATACTGCTACCTTCACACTGTCATAAGAATGCAGCTAGTTGAGAGCTGGCTTCTAGGCATGCTTCCCTGTGAGAGCTGAGGACAGGGCAGAACCCTCCCGCATCCTGCCTGACTGTAGACGTACCTGCTAACCTCTTTATGTTAGTGGCTGGGATAGGTTGTGGGAAAAGCATGTGTAAGCATTGGGCCTGAACTCCCGTGTATCTGAGTTGAATACAGCGATTTCCAACATCCTTCTTCAATAGGAGTGTAGCTAGGATACAACTCCCATGTCCGAGTGGGTAGCAGACATCTGCCTCCCATGCATACACACTTCTGAGAGTTGTGCTTATGGCCTGTAACCCTACATCCTGCCTGCCGCTACCTTTCGCTTCCAAAAGGCCTAGGCTCGCTGCTTGACGCAAGTGTTGGGAGAGGTAATTGGCATCTCCCGGCACACAAGACGAGTGCCTCCAAGCTCAATCAAGCGATTTCCTAGTAATTCCTGGGGTAGACTGGTGCTACATACTAAGTTCCATACGTGAGTAGGTAGTTGAACGCCTTGTCCAAAAACATCTTACTTCTGAGAGTTGAGCTGACCCTCAGTCCCTCACAGTTCCACACTGCCTGCAGAGTGAGTTTCGCACGTCTTCACCAGAGACGTTTGCCAGAGGCTTCTGAGACGCAAGTTAACAATGCAGACCTGGAGGGTATCTCCAGGTGCAGTAGACTGGTAATCTGGGAACCTCCTGTCTCAGAATACTGCTACCTTGACCCTGCCATAAGTATGCAGCTAGTTGACAGCTGGCTTCAAGGCATGTTTCCCTGTGAGAGCTAAGGACAGGGCACAACCCTCCCGCATCCTGCTTGACTGTAGAAGGAGCTGCTAACGTCCTCATGTTAGTGGCAGGGAAAGGTTGTGAGAAAAGCATGTGGAATCGTTGTGCCTGAACCCACGTGTATCTGAGTTGAATACAGCGATTTCCAAAGTCCTTCTTCATCAGAGTGTAGCTAGGTTCCCACTCGCATGTACGAGTGGGTAGCAGACATCTGCCTCCCATGCATACCCACTTCTGAGAGTTGAGCTTATTGCCTGTAACCCTACCTCCTGCCTGCAGCTACCTTTCGCTTCCAAAAGGCCTAGGCTCGCTGCTTGACGCAAGTGTTGGGAGAGGTAACTGGAATCTCCCGGCACACAAGACGAGTGCCTCCAAGCTCAATCAAGCGATTTCCTAGTAATTCCTGGGGTAGACTGGTGCAACATACTAAGTTCCATACGTGAGTAGTTAGTTGAACGCCTTTGTCCAAAACATCTTACTTCTGAGAGTTGAGCTGACCCTCAGGTCCCTCACAGTTCCACACTGCCTGCAGAGTGAGTTTCCCACGTCTTCACCAGAGACTTTTGCCAGAGGCCTCTGACGACGCAAGTTAACAATGCAGACCTGGACGGTATCTCCAGGTGCAGTAGAGTGGTAATCTGGGATCCTCCTTACTCAGAATACTGCTACCTTCACACTGTCATAAGAATGCAGCTAGTTGAGAGCTGGCTTCTAGGCATGCTTCCCTGTGAGAGCTGAGGACAGGGCAGAACCCTCCCGCATCCTGCCTGACTGTAGACGTACCTGCTAACCTCCTTATGTTAGTGGCTGGGATAGGTTGTGGGAAAAGCATGTGTAAGCATTGGGCCTGAACTCCCGTGTATCTGAGTTGAATACAGCGATTTCCAACATCCTTCTTCAATAGGAGTGTAGCTAGGTTCCAACTCCCATGTCCGAGTGGGTAGCAGACATCTGCCTCCCATGCATACACACTTCTGAGAGTTGAGCTTATGGCCTGTAACCCTACCTCCTGCCTGCAGCTACCTTTCGCTTCCAAAAGGCCTAGGCTCGCTGCTTGACGCAAGTGTTGGGAGAGGTAACTGGAATCTCCCGGCACACAAGACGAGTGCCTCCAAGCTCAATCAAGCGATTTCCCTAGTAATTCCTGGGTAGACTGGTGCTACATACTAAGTTCCATATGTGAGAAGGTAGCTGAACGCCTTGTCCAAAATCATCTTACTGCTGAGAGTTGAGCTCACCCTCAGTCCCTCACAGTTCCACACTGCCTGCAGAGTGAGTTTCCCACGTCTTCACCAGAGACGTTTGCCAGAGGCTTCTGAGACGCAAGTTAACAATGCAGACCTGGAGGGTATCTCCAGGTGCAGTAGAGTGGTAATCTGGGAACCTCCTGTCTCAGAATACTGCTACCTTCACCCTGCCATAAGAATGCAGCTAGTTGACAGCTGGCTTCAAGGCATGTTTCCCTGTGAGAGCTAAGGACAGGGCACAACCCTCCCGCATCCTGCTTGACTGTAGAAGGAGCTGCTAACGTCCTCATGTTAGTGGCAGGGAAAGGTTGTGAGAAAAGCATGTGGAATCGTTGTGCCTGAACCCACGTGTATCTGAGTTGAATACAGCGATTTCCAAAGTCCTTCTTCATCAGAGTGTAGAGAGGTTCCCACTCGCATGTACGAGTGGGTAGCAGACATCTGCCTCCCATGCATACCCACTTCTGAGAGTTGAGCTTATGGCCTGTAACCCTACCTCCTGCCTGCAGCTACCTTTCGCTTCCAAAAGGCCTAGGCTCGCTGCTTGACGCAAGTGTTGGGAGAGGTAACTGGAATCTCCCGGCACACAAGACGAGTGCCTCCAAGCTCAATCAAGCGATTTCCTAGTAATTCCTGGGGTAGACTGGTGCTACATACTAAGTTCCATACGTGAGTAGGTAGTTGAACGCCTTGTCCAAAACATCTTACTTCTGAGAGTTGAGCTGACCCTCAGTCCCTCACAGTTCCACACTGCCTGCAGAGTGAGTTTCCCACGTCTTCACCAGAGACTTTTGCCAGAGGCCTCTGTGACGCAAGTTAACAATGCAGACCTGGACGGTATCTCCAGGTGCAGTAGAGTGGTAATCTGGGAACCTCCTTACTCAGAATACTGCTACCTTCACACTGTCATAAGAATGCAGCTAGTTGAGAGCTGGCTTCTAGGCATGCTTCCCTGTGAGAGCTGAGGACAGGGCAGAACCCTCCCGCATCCTGCCTGACTGTAGACGTACCTGCTAACCTCTTTATGTTAGTGGCTGGGATAGGTTGTGGGAAAAGCATGTGTAAGCATTGGGCCTGAACTCCCGTGTATCTGAGTTGAATACAGCGATTTCCAACATCCTTCTTCAATAGGAGTGTAGCTAGGATACAACTCCCATGTCCGAGTGGGTAGCAGACATCTGCCTCCCATGCATACACACTTCTGAGAGTTGTGCTTATGGCCTGTAACCCTACATCCTGCCTGCCGCTACCTTTCGCTTCCAAAAGGCCTAGGCTCGCTGCTTGACGCAAGTGTTGGGAGAGGTAATTGGCATCTCCCGGCACACAAGACGAGTGCCTCCAAGCTCAATCAAGCGATTTCCTAGTAATTCCTGGGGTAGACTGGTGCTACATACTAAGTTCCATACGTGAGTAGGTAGTTGAACGCCTTGTCCAAAAACATCTTACTTCTGAGAGTTGAGCTCACCCTCAGTCCCTCACAGTTCCACACTGCCTGCAGAGTGAGTTTCGCACGTCTTCACCAGAGACGTTTGCCAGAGGCTTCTGAGACGCAAGTTAACAATGCAGACCTGGAGGGTATCTCCAGGTGCAGTAGAGTGGTAATCTGGGAACCTCCTGTCTCAGAATACTGCTACCTTGACCCTGCCATAAGTATGCAGCTAGTTGACAGCTGGCTTCAAGGCATGCTTCCCTGTGAGAGCTAAGGACAGGGCACAACCCTCCCGCATCCTGCTTGACTGTAGAAGGAGCTGCTAACGTCCTCATGTTAGTGGCAGGGAAAGGTTGTGAGAAAAGCATGTGGAATCGTTGTGCCTGAACCCATGTGTATCTGAGTTGAATACAGCGATTTCCAAAGTCCTTCTTCATCAGAGTGTAGCTAGGTTCCCACTCGCATGTACGAGTGGGTAGCAGACATCTGCCTCCCATGCATACCCACTTCTGAGAGTTGAGCTTATGGCCTGTAACCCTACCTCCTGCCTGCAGCTACCTTTCGCTTCCAAAAGGCCTAGGCTCGCTGCTTGACGCAAGTGTTGGGAGAGGTAACTGGAATCTCCCGGCACACAAGACGAGTGCCTCCAAGCTCAATCAAGCGATTTCCTAGTAATTCCTGGGGTAGACTGGTGCTAACATACTAAGTTCCATACTGTGAGTAGTTAGTTGAACGCCTTGTCCAAAAACATCTTACTTCTGAGAGTTGAGCTGACCCTCAGTCCCTCACAGTTCCACACTGCCTGCAGAGTGAGTTTCCCACGTCTTCACCAGAGACTTTTGCCAGAGGCCTCTACGACGCAAGTTAACAATGCAGACCTGGACGGTATCTCCAGGTGCAGTAGAGTGGTAATCTGGGAATCCTCCTTACTCAGAATACTGCTACCTTCACACTGTCATAAGAATGCAGCTAGTTGAGAGCTGGCTTCTAGGCATGCTTCCCTGTGAGAGCTGAGGACAGGGCAGAACCCTCCCGCATCCTGCCTGACTGTAGACGTACCTGCTAACCTCTTTATGTTAGTGGCTGGGATAGGTTGTGGGAAAAGCATGTGTAAGCATTGGGCCTGAACTCCCGTGTATCTGAGTTGAATACAGCGATTTCCAACATCCTTCTTCAATAGGAGTGTAGCTAGGATACAACTCCCATGTCCGAGTGGGTAGCAGACATCTGCCTCCCATGCATACACACTTCTGAGAGTTGAGCTGACCCTCAGTCCCTCACAGTTCCACACTGCCTGCAGAGTGAGTTTCGCACGTCTTCACCAGAGACGTTTGCAAGAGGCTTCTGAGACGCAAGTTAACAATGCAGACCTGGAGGGTATCTCCAGGTGCAGTAGAGTGGTAATCTGGGAACCTCCTGTCTCAGAATACTGCTACCTTCACCCTGCCATAAGTATGCAGCTAGTTGACAGCTGGCTTCAAGGCATGTTTCCCTGTGAGAGCTAAGGACAGGGCACAACCCTCCCGCATCCTGCTTGACTGTAGAAGGAGCTGCTAACGTCCTCATGTTAGTGGCAGGGAAAGGTTGTGAGAAAAGCATGTGGAATCGTTGTGCCTGACCCCACGTGTATCTGAGTTGAATACAGCGATTTCCAAAGTCCTTCTTCATCAGAGTGTAGAGAGGTTCCCACTCGCATGTACGAGTGGGTAGCAGACATCTGCCTCCCATGCATACACACTTCTGAGAGTTGAGCTTATGGCCTGTAACCCTACCTCCTGCCTGCAGCTACCTTTCGCTTCCAAAAGGCCTAGGCTCGCTGCTTGACGCAAGTGTTGGGAGAGGTAACTGGAATCTCCCGGCACACAAGACGAGTGCCTCCAAGCTCAATCAAGCGATTTCCTAGTAATTCCTGGGGTAGACTGGTGCAACATACTAAGTTCCATACGTGAGTAGTTAGTTGAACGCCTTGTCCAAAACATCTTACTTCTGAGAGTTGAGCTGACCCTCAGTCCCTCACAGTTCCACACTGCCTGCAGAATGAGTTTCCCACGTCTTCACCAGAGACTTTTGCCAGAGGCCTCTGTGACGCAAGTTAACAATGCAGACCTGGACGGTATCTCCAGGTGCAGTAGAGTGGTAATCTGGGAACCTCCTTACTCAGAATACTGCTACCTTCACACTGTCATAAGAATGCAGCTAGTTGAGAGCTGGCTTCTAGGCATGCTTCCCTGTGAGAGCTGAGGACAGGGCAGAACCCTCCCGCATCCTGCCTGACTGTAGACGTACCTGCTAACCTCTTTATGTTAGTGGCTGGGATAGGTTGTGGGAAAAGCATGTGTAAGCATTGGGCCTGAACTCCCGTGTATCTGAGTTGAATACAGCGATTTCCAACATCCTTCTTCAATAGGAGTGTAGCTAGGATACAACTCCCATGTCCGAGTGGGTAGCAGACATCTGCCTCCCATGCATACACACTTCTGAGAGTTGTGCTTATGGCCTGTAACCCTACATCCTGCCTGCCGCTACCTTTCGCTTCCAAAAGGCCTAGGCTCGCTGCTTGACGCAAGTGTTGGGAGAGGTAATTGGCATCTCCCGGCACACAAGACGAGTGCCTCCAAGCTCAATCAAGCGATTTCCTAGTAATTCCTGGGGTAGACTGGTGCTACATACTAAGTTCCATACGTGAGTAGGTAGTTGAACGCCTTGTCCAAAAACATCTTACTTCTGAGAGTTGAGCTGACCCTCAGTCCCTCACAGTTCCACACTGCCTGCAGAGTGAGTTTCGCACGTCTTCACCAGAGACGTTTGCCAGAGGCTTCTGAGACGCAAGTTAACAATGCAGACCTGCAGGGTATCTCCAGGTGCAGTAGACTGTAATCTGGGAACCTCCTGTCTCAGAATACTGCTACCTTGACCCTGCCATAAGTATGCAGCTAGTTGACAGCTGGCTTCAAGGCATGTTTCCCTGTGAGAGCTAAGGACAGGGCACAACCCTCCCGCATCCTGCTTGACTGTAGAAGGAGCTGCTAACGTACCTCATGTTAGTGGCAGGGAAAGGTTGTGAGAAAAGCATGTGGAATCGTTGTGCCTGAACCCACGTGTATCTGAGTTGAATACAGCGATTTCCAAAGTCCTTCTTCATCAGAGTGTAGAGAGGTTCCCACTCGCATGTACGAGTGGGTAGCAGACATCTGCCTCCCATGCATACCCACTTCTGAGAGTTGAGCTTATGGCCTGTAACCCTACCTCCTGCCTGCAGCTACCTTTCGCTTCCAAAAGGCCTAGGCTCGCTGCTTGTACGCAAGTGTTGGGAGAGGTAACTGGAATCTCCCGGCACACAAGACGAGTGCCTCCAAGCTCAATCAAGCGATTTCCTAGTAATTCCTGGGGTAGACTGGTGCTACATACTAAGTTCCATACGTGAGTAGTTAGCTGAACGCCTTGTCCAAAACATCTTACTTCTGAGAGTTGAGCTCACCCTCAGTCCCTCACAGTTCCACACTGCCTGCAGAGTGAGTTTCCCACGTCTTCACCAGAGACTTTTGCCAGAGGCCTCTGATGACGCAAGTTAACAATGCAGACCTGGACGGTATCTCCAGGTGCAGTAGAGTGGTAATCTGGGAATCCTCCTTACTCAGAATACTGCTACCTTCACACTGTCATAAGAATGCAGCTAGTTGAGAGCTGGCTTCTAGGCATGCTTCCCTGTGAGAGCTGAGGACAGGGCAGAACCCTCCCGCATCCTGCCTGACTGTAGACGTACCTGCTAACCTCTTTATGTTAGTGGCTGGGATAGGTTGTGGGAAAAGCATGTGTAAGCATTGGGCCTGAACTCCCGTGTATCTGAGTTGAATACAGCGATTTCCAACATCCTTCTTCAATAGGAGTGTAGCTAGGATACAACTCCCATGTCCGAGTGGGTAGCAGACATCTGCCTCCCATGCATACACACTTCTGAGAGTTGTGCTTATGGCCTGTAACCCTACATCCTGCCTGCCGCTACCTTTCGCTTCCAAAAGGCCTAGGCTCGCTGCTTGACGCAAGTGTTGGGAGAGGTAATTGGCATCTCCCGGCACACAAGACGAGTGCCTCCAAGCTCAATCAAGCGATTTCCTAGTAATTCCTGGGGTAGACTGGTGCTACATACTAAGTTCCATACGTGAGTAGGTAGTTGAACGCCTTGTCCAAAAACATCTTACTTCTGAGAGTTGAGCTGACCCTCAGTCCCTCACAGTTCCACACTGCCTGCAGAGTGAGTTTCGCACGTCTTCACCAGAGACGTTTGCCAGAGGCTTCTGAGACGCAAGTTAACAATGCAGACCTGGAGGGTATCTCCAGGTGCAGTAGACTGGTAATCTGGGAACCTCCTGTCTCAGAATACTGCTACCTTGACCCTGCCATAAGTATGCAGCTAGTTGACAGCTGGCTTCAAGGCATGCTTTCCCTGTGAGAGCTAAGGACAGGGCACAACCCTCCCGCATCCTGCTTGACTGTAGAAGGAGCTGCTAACGTCCTCATGTTAGTGGCAGGGAAAGGTTGTGAGAAAAGCATGTGGAATCGTTGTGCCTGAACCCACGTGTATCTGAGTTGAATACAGCGATTTCCAAAGTCCTTCTTCATCAGAGTGTAGCTAGGTTCCCACTCGCATGTATGAGTGGGTAGCAGACATGTGCCTCCCATGCATACCCACTTCTGAGAGTTGAGCTTATGGCCTGTAACCCTACCTCCTGCCTGCAGCTACCTTTCGCTTCCAAAAGGCCTAGGCTCGCTGCTTGACGCAAGTGTTGGGAGAGGTAACTGGAATCTCCCGGCACACAAGACGAGTGCCTCCAAGCTCAATCAAGCGATTTCCTAGTAATTCCTGGGGTAGACTGGTGCTAACATACTAAGTTCCATACGTGAGTAGTTAGTTGAACGCCTTGTCCAAAGACATCTTACTTCTGAGAGTTGAGCTGACCCTCAGGTCCCTCACAGTTCCACACTGCCTGCAGAGTGAGTTTCCCACGTCTTCACCAGAGACTTTTGCCAGAGGCCTCTGACGACGCAAGTTAACAATGCAGACCTGGACGGTATCTCCAGGTGCAGTAGAGTGGTAATCTGGGAATCCTCCTTACTCAGAATACTGCTACCTTCACACTGTCATAAGAATGCAGCTAGTTGAGAGCTGGCTTCTAGGCATGCTTCCCTGTGAGAGCTGAGGACAGGGCAGAACCCTCCCGCATCCTGCCTGACTGTAGACGTACCTGCTAACCTCTTTATGTTAGTGGCTGGGATAGGTTGTGAGAAAAGCATGTGTAAGCATTGGGCCTGAACTCCCGTGTATCTGAGTTGAATACAGCGATTTCCAACATCCTTCTTCAATAGGAGTGTAGCTAGGATACAACTCCCATGTCCGAGTGGGTAGCAGACATCTGCCTCCCATACATACACACTTCTGAGAGTTGAGTTGACCCTCAGTCCCTCACAGTTCCCCACTGCGTGCAGAGTGAGTTTCGCACGTCTTCACCAGAGACGTTTGCCAGAGGCTTCTGAGACGCAAGTTAACATTGCAGACCTGGAGGGTATCTCCAGGTGCAGTAGAGTGGTAATCTGGGAACCTCCTGTCTCAGAATACTGCTACCTAGACCCTGCCATAAGTATGCAGCTAGTTGACAGCTGGCTTCAAGGCATGTTTCCCTGTGAGAGCTAAGGACAGGGCACAACCCTCCCGCATCCTGCTTGACTGTAGAAGGCGCTGCTAACGACCTCATGTTAGTGGCAGGGAAAGGTTGTGAGAAAAGCATGTGGAATCGTTGTGCCTGAACCCACGTGTATCTGAGTTGAATACAGCGATTTCCAAAGTCCTTCTTCATCAGAGTGTAGCTAGGTTCCCACTCGCATGTACGAGTGGGTAGCAGACATCTGCCTCCCATGCATACCCACTTCTGAGAGTTGAGCTTATGGCCTGTAACCCTACCTCCTGCCTGCAGCTACCTTTCGCTTCCAAAAGGCCTAGGCTCGCTGCTTCACCGAAGTGTTGGGAGAGGTAACTGGAATCTCCCGGCACACAAGACTAGTGCCTCCAAGCTCAATCCAGCGATTTCCCAGTAATTCCTGGGGTAGACTGGTGCTACATACTAAGTTCCATATGTGAGAAGGTAGCTGAACGCCTTGTCCAAAATCATCTTACTGCTGAGAGTTGAGCTCACCCTCAGTCCCTCACAGTTCCACACTGCCTGCAGAGTGAGTTTCCCACGTCTTCACCAGAGACTTTTGCCAGAGGCCTCTGAGACGCAAGTTAACAATGCAGACCTGGAGGGTATCTCCAGGTGCAGTAGAGTGGTAATCTGGGAACCTCCTTACTCAGAATACTGCTACCTTCACACTGTCATAAGAATGCAGCTAGTTGAGAGCTGGCTTCTAGGCATGCTTCCCTGTGAGAGCTGAGGACAGGGCAGAACCCTCCCGCATCCTGCCTGACTGTAGACGTACCTGCTAACCTCCTTATGTTAGTGGCTGGGATAGGTTGTGGGAAAAGCATGTGTAAGCATTGGGCCTGAACTCCCGTGTATCTGAGTTGAATACAGCGATTTCCAACATCCTTCTTCAATAGGAGTGTAGCTAGGTTCCAACTCCCATGTCCGAGTGGGTAGCAGACATCTGCCTCCCATGCATACACACTTCTGAGAGTTGAGCTTATGGCCTGTAACCCTACATCCTGCCTGCCGCTACCTTTCGCTTCCAAAAGGCCTAGGCTCGCTGCTTGACGCAAGTGTTGGGAGAGGTAATTGGAATCTCCCGGCACACAAGACGAGTGCCTCCAAGCTCAATCAAGCGATTTCCTAGTAATTCCTGGGGTAGACTGGTGCTACATACTAAGTTCCATACGTGAGTAGGTAGTTGAACGCCTTGTCCAAAAACATCTTACTTCTGAGAGTTGAGCTCACCCTCAGTCCCTCACAGTTCCACACTGCCTGCAGAGTGAGTTTCGCACGTCTTCACCAGAGACGTTTGCCAGAGGCTTCTGAGACGCAAGTTAACAATGCAGACCTGGAGGGTATCTCCAGGTGCAGTAGAGTGGTAATCTGGGAACCTCCTGTCTCAGAATACTGCTACCTTCACCCTGCCATAAGAATGCAGCTAGTTGACAGCTGGCTTCAAGGCATGCTTCCCTGTGAGAGCTAAGGACAGGGCACAACCCTCCCGCATCCTGCTTGACTGTAGAAGGAGCTGCTAACGTCCTCATGTTAGTGGCAGGGAAAGGTTGTGAGAAAAGCATGTGGAATCGTTGTGCCTGAACCCACGTGTATCTGAGTTGAATACAGCGATTTCCAAAGTCCTTCTTCATCAGAGTGTAGCTAGGTTCCCACTCGCATGTACGAGTGGGTAGCAGACATCTGCCTCCCATGCATACCCACTTCTGAGAGTTGAGCTTATGGCCTGTAACCCTACCTCCTGCCTGCAGCTACCTTTCGCTTCCAAAAGGCCTAGGCTCGCTGCTTCACCGAAGTGTTGGGAGAGGTAACTGGAATCTCCCGGCACACAAGACTAGTGCCTCCAAGCTCAATCCAGCGATTTCCCAGTAATTCCTGGGGTAGACTGGTGCTACATACTAAGTTCCATATGTGAGAAGGTAGCTGAACGCCTTGTCCAAAATCATCTTACTGCTGAGAGTTGAGCTCACCCTCAGTCCCTCACAGTTCCACACTGCCTGCAGAGTGAGTTTCCCACGTCTTCACCAGAGACTTTTGCCAGAGGCCTCTGAGACGCAAGTTAACAATGCAGACCTGGACGGTATCTCCAGGTGCAGTAGAGTGGTAATCTGGGAACCTCCTTACTCAGAATACTGCTACCTTCACACTGTCATAAGAATGCAGCTAGTTGAGAGCTGGCTTCTAGGCATGCTTCCCTGTGAGAGCTGAGGACAGGGCAGAACCCTCCCGCATCCTGCCTGACTGTAGACGTACCTGCTAACCTCCTTATGTTAGTGGCTGGGATAGGTTGTGGGAAAAGCATGTGTAAGCATTGGGCCTGAACTCCCGTGTATCTGAGTTGAATACAGCGATTTCCAACATCCTTCTTCAATAGGAGTGTAGCTAGGTTCCAACTCCCATGTCCGAGTGGGTAGCAGACATCTGCCTCCCATGCATACACACTTCTGAGAGTTGAGCTTATGGCCTGTAACCCTACATCCTGCCTGCCGCTACCTTTCGCTTCCAAAAGGCCTAGGCTCGCTGCTTGACGCAAGTGTTGGGAGAGGTAATTGGAATCTCCCGGCACACAAGACGAGTGCCTCCAAGCTCAATCAAGCGATTTCCTAGTAATTCCTGGGGTAGACTGGTGCTACATACTAAGTTCCATACGTGAGTAGGTAGTTGAACGCCTTGTCCAAAAACATCTTACTTCTGAGAGTTGAGCTCACCCTCAGTCCCTCACAGTTCCACACTGCCTGCAGAGTGAGTTTCGCACGTCTTCACCAGAGACGTTTGCCAGAGGCTTCTGAGACGCAAGTTAACAATGCAGACCTGGAGGGTATCTCCAGGTGCAGTAGAGTGGTAATCTGGGAACCTCCTGTCTCAGAATACTGCTACCTTGACCCTGCCATAAGAATGCAGCTAGTTGACAGCTGGCTTCAAGGCATGCTTCCCTGTGAGAGCTAAGGACAGGGCACAACCCTCCCGCATCCTGCTTGACTGTAGAAGGAGCTGCTAACGTCCTCATGTTAGTGGCAGGGAAAGGTTGTGAGAAAAGCATGTGGAATCGTTGTGCCTGAACCCACGTGTATCTGAGTTGAATACAGCGATTTCCAAAGTCCTTCTTCATCAGAGTGTAGCTAGGTTCCCACTCGCATGTACGAGTGGGTAGCAGACATCTGCCTCCCATGCATACCCACTTCTGAGAGTTGAGCTTATGGCCTGTAACCCTACCTCCTGCCTGCAGCTACCTTTCGCTTCCAAAAGGCCTAGGCTCGCTGCTTGACGCAAGTGTTGGGAGAGGTAACTGGAATCTCCCGGCACACAAGACTAGTGCCTCCAAGCTCAATCCAGCGATTTCCCAGTAATTCCTGGGGTAGACTGGTGCTACATACTAAGTTCCATATGTGAGAAGGTAGCTGAACGCCTTGTCCAAAATCATCTTACTGCTGAGAGTTGAGCTCACCCTCAGTCCCTCACAGTTCCACACTGCCTGCAGAGTGAGTTTCCCACGTCTTCACCAGAGACTTTTGCCAGAGGCCTCTGAGACGCAAGTTAACAATGCAGACCTGGACGGTATCTCCAGGTGCAGTAGAGTGGTAATCTGGGAACCTCCTTACTCAGAATACTGCTACCTTCACACTGTCATAAGAATGCAGCTAGTTGAGAGCTGGCTTCTAGGCATGCTTCCCTGTGAGAGCTGAGGACAGGGCAGAACCCTCCCGCATCCTGCCTGACTGTAGACGTACCTGCTAACCTCCTTATGTTAGTGGCTGGGATAGGTTGTGGGAAAAGCATGTGTAAGCATTGGGCCTGAACTCCCGTGTATCTGAGTTGAATACAGCGATTTCCAACATCCTTCTTCAATAGGAGTGTAGCTAGGTTCCAACTCCCATGTCCGAGTGGGTAGCAGACATCTGCCTCCCATGCATACACACTTCTGAGAGTTGAGCTTATGGCCTGTAACCCTACATCCTGCCTGCCGCTACCTTTCGCTTCCAAAAGGCCTAGGCTCGCTGCTTGACGCAAGTGTTGGGAGAGGTAATTGGAATCTCCCGGCACACAAGACGAGTGCCTCCAAGCTCAATCAAGCGATTTCCTAGTAATTCCTGGGGTAGACTGGTGCTACATACTAAGTTCCATACGTGAGTAGGTAGTTGAACGCCTTGTCCAAAAACATCTTACTTCTGAGAGTTGAGCTCACCCTCAGTCCCTCACAGTTCCACACTGCCTGCAGAGTGAGTTTCGCACGTCTTCACCAGAGACGTTTGCCAGAGGCTTCTGAGACGCAAGTTAACAATGCAGACCTGGAGGGTATCTCCAGGTGCAGTAGAGTGGTAATCTGGGAACCTCCTGTCTCAGAATACTGCTACCTTCACCCTGCCATAAGAATGCAGCTAGTTGACAGCTGGCTTCAAGGCATGCTTCCCTGTGAGAGCTAAGGACAGGGCACAACCCTCCCGCATCCTGCTTGACTGTAGAAGGAGCTGCTAACGTCCTCATGTTAGTGGCAGGGAAAGGTTGTGAGAAAAGCATGTGGAATCGTTGTGCCTGAACCCACGTGTATCTGAGTTGAATACAGCGATTTCCAAAGTCCTTCTTCATCAGAGTGTAGCTAGGTTCCCACTCGCATGTACGAGTGGGTAGCAGACATCTGCCTCCCATGCATACCCACTTCTGAGAGTTGAGCTTATGGCCTGTAACCCTACCTCCTGCCTGCAGCTACCTTTCGCTTCCAAAAGGCCTAGGCTCGCTGCTTCACGCAAGTGTTGGGAGAGGTAACTGGAATCTCCCGGCACACAAGACTAGTGCCTCCAAGCTCAATCCAGCGATTTCCCAGTAATTCCTGGGGTAGACTGGTGCTACATACTAAGTTCCATATGTGAGAAGGTAGCTGAACGCCTTGTCCAAAATCATCTTACTGCTGAGAGTTGAGCTCACCCTCAGTCCCTCACAGTTCCACACTGCCTGCAGAGTGAGTTTCCCACGTCTTCACCAGAGACTTTTGCCAGAGGCCTCTGAGACGCAAGTTAACAATGCAGACCTGGACGGTATCTCCAGGTGCAGTAGAGTGGTAATCTGGGAACCTCCTTACTCAGAATACTGCTACCTTCACACTGTCATAAGAATGCAGCTAGTTGAGAGCTGGCTTCTAGGCATGCTTCCCTGTGAGAGCTGAGGACAGGGCAGAACCCTCCCGCATCCTGCCTGACTGTAGACGTACCTGCTAACCTCCTTATGTTAGTGGCTGGGATAGGTTGTGGGAAAAGCATGTGTAAGCATTGGGCCTGAACTCCCGTGTATCTGAGTTGAATACAGCGATTTCCAACATCCTTCTTCAATAGGAGTGTAGCTAGGTTCCAACTCCCATGTCCGAGTGGGTAGCAGACATCTGCCTCCCATGCATACACACTTCTGAGAGTTGAGCTTATGGCCTGTAACCCTACATCCTGCCTGCCGCTACCTTTCGCTTCCAAAAGGCCTAGGCTCGCTGCTTGACGCAAGTGTTGGGAGAGGTAACTGGAATCTCCCGGCACACAAGACGAGTGCCTCCAAGCTCAATCAAGCGATTTCCTAGTAATTCCTGGGGTAGACTGGTGCTACATACTAAGTTCCATACTGTGAGTAGGTAGTTGAACGCCTTGTCCAAAATCATCTTACTTCTGAGAGTTGAGCTCACCCTCAGTCCCTCACAGTTCCACACTGCCTGCAGAGTGAGTTTCGCACGTCTTCACCAGAGACGTTTGCCAGAGGCTTCTGAGACGCAAGTTAACAATGCAGACCTGGAGGGTATCTCCAGGTGCAGTAGAGTGGTAATCTGGGAACCTCCTGTCTCAGAATACTGCTACCTTCACCCTGTCATAAGAATGCAGCTAGTTGAGAGCTGGCTTCTAGGCATGCTTCCCTGTGAGAGCTGAGGACAGGGCAGAACCCTCCCGCATCCTGCCTGACTGTAGAAGTAGCTGCTAACGTCCTTCATGTTAGTGGCTGGGATAGGTTGTGAGAAAAGCATGTGTAAGCATTGGGCCTGAACTCCCGTGTATCTGAGTTGAATACAGCGATTTCCAAAGTCCTTCTTCAATCAGGAGTGTAGCTAGGTTCCCACTCGCATGTCCGAGTGGGTAGCAGACATCTGCCTCCCATGCATACACACTTCTGAGAGTTGAGCTTATGGCCTGTAACCCTACCTCCTGCCTGCAGCTACCTTTCGCTTCCAAAAGGCCTAGGCTCGCTGCTTCACGAAGTGTTGGGAGAGGTAACTGGAATCTCCCGGCACACAAGACGAGTGCCTCCAAGCTCAATCCAGCGATTTCCCTAGTAATTCCTGGGGTAGACTGGTGCTACATACTAAGTTCCATATGTGAGAAGGTAGCTGAACGCCTTGTCCAAAATCATCTTACTTCTGAGAGTTGAGCTCACCCTCAGTCCCTCACAGTTCCACACTGCCTGCAGAGTGAGTTTCCCACGTCTTCACCAGAGACTTTTGCCAGAGGCTTCTGAGACGCAAGTTAACAATGCAGACCTGGAGGGTATCTCCAGGTGCAGTAGAGTGGTAATCTGGGAACCTCCTGTCTCAGAATACTGCTACCTTCACCCTGCCATAAGAATGCAGCTAGTTGACAGCTGGCTTCAAGGCATGCTTCCCTGTGAGAGCTAAGGACAGGGCACAACCCTCCCGCATCCTGCTTGACTGTAGAAGGAGCTGCTAACGTCCTCATGTTAGTGGCAGGGAAAGGTTGTGAGAAAAGCATGTGGAATCGTTGTGCCTGAACCCACGTGTATCTGAGTTGAATACAGCGATTTCCAAAGTCCTTCTTCATCAGAGTGTAGCTAGGTTCCCACTCGCATGTCCGAGTGGGTAGCAGACATCTGCCTCCCATGCATACACACTTCTGAGAGTTGAGCTTATGGCCTGTAACCCTACATCCTGCCTGCAGCTACCTTTCGCTTCCAAAAGGCCTAGGCTCGCTGCTTCACCGAAGTGTTGGGAGAGGTAACTGGAATCTCCCGGCACACAAGACTAGTGCCTCCAAGCTCAATCCAGCGATTTCCCAGTAATTCCTGGGGTAGACTGGTGCTACATACTAAGTTCCATATGTGAGAAGGTAGCTGAACGCCTTGTCCAAAATCATCTTACTGCTGAGAGTTGAGCTCACCCTCAGTCCCTCACAGTTCCACACTGCCTGCAGAGTGAGTTTCCCACGTCTTCACCAGAGACTTTTGCCAGAGGCTTCTGAGACGCAAGTTAACAATGCAGACCTGGAGGGTATCTCCAGGTGCAGTAGAGTGGTAATCTGGGAACCTCCTTACTCAGAATACTGCTACCTTCACACTGTCATAAGAATGCAGCTAGTTGAGAGCTGGCTTCTAGGCATGCTTCCCTGTGAGAGCTGAGGACAGGGCAGAACCCTCCCGCATCCTGCCTGACTGTAGACGTACCTGCTAACCTCCTTATGTTAGTGGCTGGGATAGGTTGTGGGAAAAGCATGTGTAAGCATTGGGCCTGAACTCCCGTGTATCTGAGTTGAATACAGCGATTTCCAACATCCTTCTTCAATAGGAGTGTAGCTAGGTTCCAACTCCCATGTCCGAGTGGGTAGCAGACATCTGCCTCCCATGCATACACACTTCTGAGAGTTGAGCTTATGGCCTGTAACCCTACATCCTGCCTGCCGCTACCTTTCGCTTCCAAAAGGCCTAGGCTCGCTGCTTCACGCAAGTGTTGGGAGAGGTAACTGGAATCTCCCGGCACACAAGACTAGTGCCTCCAAGCTCAATCCAGCGATTTCCCAGTAATTCCTGGGGTAGACTGGTGCTACATACTAAGTTCCATATGTGAGAAGGTAGCTGAACGCCTTGTCCAAAATCATCTTACTGCTGAGAGTTGAGCTCACCCTCAGTCCCTCACAGTTCCACACTGCCTGCAGAGTGAGTTTCCCACGTCTTCACCAGAGACTTTTGCCAGAGGCTTCTGAGACGCAAGTTAACAATGCAGACCTGGACGGTATCTCCAGGTGCAGTAGAGTGGTAATCTGGGAACCTCCTTACTCAGAATACTGCTACCTTCACACTGTCATAAGAATGCAGCTAGTTGAGAGCTGGCTTCTAGGCATGCTTCCCTGTGAGAGCTGAGGACAGGGCAGAACCCTCCCGCATCCTGCCTGACTGTAGACGTACCTGCTAACCTCCTTATGTTAGTGGCTGGGATAGGTTGTGGGAAAAGCATGTGTAAGCATTGGGCCTGAACTCCCGTGTATCTGAGTTGAATACAGCGATTTCCAACATCCTTCTTCAATAGGAGTGTAGCTAGGTTCCAACTCCCATGTCCGAGTGGGTAGCAGACATCTGCCTCCCATGCATACACACTTCTGAGAGTTGAGCTTATGGCCTGTAACCCTACATCCTGCCTGCCGCTACCTTTCGCTTCCAAAAGGCCTAGGCTCGCTGCTTGACGCAAGTGTTGGGAGAGGTAACTGGAATCTCCCGGCACACAAGACGAGTGCCTCCAAGCTCAATCAAGCGATTTCCTAGTAATTCCTGGGGTAGACTGGTGCTACATACTAAGTTCCATACGTGAGTAGGTAGTTGAACGCCTTGTCCAAAAACATCTTACTTCTGAGAGTTGAGCTCACCCTCAGTCCCTCACAGTTCCACACTGCCTGCAGAGTGAGTTTCGCACGTCTTCACCAGAGACGTTTGCCAGAGGCTTCTGAGACGCAAGTTAACAATGCAGACCTGGAGGGTATCTCCAGGTGCAGTAGAGTGGTAATCTGGGAACCTCCTGTCTCAGAATACTGCTACCTTGACCCTGCCATAAGTATGCAGCTAGTTGAGCACTGGCTTCAAGACATGCTTCCCTGTGAGAGCTAAGGACAGGGCACAACCCTCCCGCATCCTGCTTGACTGTAGAAGGAGCTGCTAACGTCCTCATGTTAGTGGCAGGGAAAGGTTGTGAGAAAAGCATGTGGAATCGTTGTGCCTGAACCCACGTGTATCTGAGTTGAATACAGCGATTTCCAAAGTCCTTCTTCATCAGAGTGTAGTAGGTTCCCACTCGCATGTACGAGTGGGTAGCAGACATCTGCCTCCCATGCATACCCACTTCTGAGAGTTGAGCTTATGGCCTGTAACCCTACCTCCTGCCTGCAGCTACCTTTCGCTTCCAAAAGGCCTAGGCTCGCTGCTTCACCGAAGTGTTGGGAGAGGTAACTGGAATCTCCCGGCACACAAGACTAGTGCCTCCAAGCTCAATCCAGCGATTTCCCAGTAATTCCTGGGGTAGACTGGTGCTACATACTAAGTTCCATATGTGAGAAGGTAGCTGAACGCCTTGTCCAAAATCATCTTACTTCTGAGAGTTGAGCTCACCCTCAGTCCCTCACAGTTCCACACTGCCTGCAGAGTGAGTTTCGCACGTCTTCACCAGAGACGTTTGCCAGAGGCTTCTGAGACGCAAGTTAACAATGCAGACCTGGAGGGTATCTCCAGGTGCAGTAGAGTGGTAATCTGGGAACCTCCTGTCTCAGAATACTGCTACCTTCACCCTGCCATAAGAATGCAGCTAGTTGACAGCTGGCTTCAAGGCATGCTTCCCTGTGAGAGCTAAGGACAGGGCACAACCCTCCCGCATCCTGCTTGACTGTAGAAGGAGCTGCTAACGTCCTCATGTTAGTGGCAGGGAAAGGTTGTGAGAAAAGCATGTGGAATCGTTGTGCCTGAACCCACGTGTATCTGAGTTGAATACAGCGATTTCCAAAGTCCTTCTTCATCAGAGTGTAGCTAGGTTCCCACTCGCATGTACGAGTGGGTAGCAGACATCTGCCTCCCATGCATACCCACTTCTGAGAGTTGAGCTTATGGCCTGTAACCCTACCTCCTGCCTGCAGCTACCTTTCGCTTCCAAAAGGCCTAGGCTCGCTGCTTCACCGAAGTGTTGGGAGAGGTAACTGGAATCTCCCGGCACACAAGACTAGTGCCTCCAAGCTCAATCCAGCGATTTCCCAGTAATTCCTGGGGTAGACTGGTGCTACATACTAAGTTCCATATGTGAGAAGGTAGCTGAACGCCTTGTCCAAAATCATCTTACTGCTGAGAGTTGAGCTCACCCTCAGTCCCTCACAGTTCCACACTGCCTGCAGAGTGAGTTTCCCACGTCTTCACCAGAGACTTTTGCCAGAGGCTTCTGAGACGCAAGTTAACAATGCAGACCTGGAGGGTATCTCCAGGTGCAGTAGAGTGGTAATCTGGGAACCTCCTTACTCAGAATACTGCTACCTTCACACTGTCATAAGAATGCAGCTAGTTGAGAGCTGGCTTCTAGGCATGCTTCCCTGTGAGAGCTGAGGACAGGGCAGAACCCTCCCGCATCCTGCCTGACTGTAGACGTACCTGCTAACCTCCTTATGTTAGTGGCTGGGATAGGTTGTGGGAAAAGCATGTGTAAGCATTGGGCCTGAACTCCCGTGTATCTGAGTTGAATACAGCGATTTCCAACATCCTTCTTCAATAGGAGTGTAGCTAGGTTCCAACTCCCATGTCCGAGTGGGTAGCAGACATCTGCCTCCCATGCATACACACTTCTGAGAGTTGAGCTTATGGCCTGTAACCCTACATCCTGCCTGCCGCTACCTTTCGCTTCCAAAAGGCCTAGGCTCGCTGCTTGACGCAAGTGTTGGGAGAGGTAACTGGAATCTCCCGGCACACAAGACGAGTGCCTCCAAGCTCAATCCAGCGATTTCCCAGTAATTCCTGGGGTAGACTGGTGCTACATACTAAGTTCCATATGTGAGAAGGTAGCTGAACGCCTTGTCCAAAATCATCTTACTGCTGAGAGTTGAGCTCACCCTCAGTCCCTCACAGTTCCACACTGCCTGCAGAGTGAGTTTCCCACGTCTTCACCAGAGACTTTTGCCAGAGGCCTCTGAGACGCAAGTTAACAATGCAGACCTGGAGGGTATCTCCAGGTGCAGTAGAGTGGTAATCTGGGAACCTCCTTACTCAGAATACTGCTACCTTCACACTGTCATAAGAATGCAGCTAGTTGAGAGCTGGCTTCTAGGCATGCTTCCCTGTGAGAGCTGAGGACAGGGCAGAACCCTCCCGCATCCTGCCTGACTGTAGACGTACCTGCTAACCTCCTTATGTTAGTGGCTGGGATAGGTTGTGGGAAAAGCATGTGTAAGCATTGGGCCTGAACTCCCGTGTATCTGAGTTGAATACAGCGATTTCCAACATCCTTCTTCAATAGGAGTGTAGCTAGGTTCCAACTCCCATGTCCGAGTGGGTAGCAGACATCTGCCTCCCATGCATACACACTTCTGAGAGTTGAGCTTATGGCCTGTAACCCTACATCCTGCCTGCCGCTACCTTTCGCTTCCAAAAGGCCTAGGCTCGCTGCTTGACGCAAGTGTTGGGAGAGGTAACTGGAATCTCCCGGCACACAAGACGAGTGCCTCCAAGCTCAATCAAGCGATTTCCTAGTAATTCCTGGGGTAGACTGGTGCTACATACTAAGTTCCATACGTGAGTAGGTAGTTGAACGCCTTGTCCAAAAACATCTTACTTCTGAGAGTTGAGCTCACCCTCAGTCCCTCACAGTTCCACACTGCCTGCAGAGTGAGTTTCGCACGTCTTCACCAGAGACGTTTGCCAGAGGCTTCTGAGACGCAAGTTAACAATGCAGACCTGGAGGGTATCTCCAGGTGCAGTAGAGTGGTAATCTGGGAACCTCCTGTCTCAGAATACTGCTACCTTCACCCTGCCATAAGAATGCAGCTAGTTGACAGCTGGCTTCAAGGCATGCTTCCCTGTGAGAGCTAAGGACAGGGCACAACCCTCCCGCATCCTGCTTGACTGTAGAAGGAGCTGCTAACGTCCTCATGTTAGTGGCAGGGAAAGGTTGTGAGAAAAGCATGTGGAATCGTTGTGCCTGAACCCACGTGTATCTGAGTTGAATACAGCGATTTCCAAAGTCCTTCTTCATCAGAGTGTAGCTAGGTTCCCACTCGCATGTCCGAGTGGGTAGCAGACATCTGCCTCCCATGCATACCCACTTCTGAGAGTTGAGCTTATGGCCTGTAACCCTACCTCCTGCCTGCAGCTACCTTTCGCTTCCAAAAGGCCTAGGCTCGCTGCTTCACCGAAGTGTTGGGAGAGGTAACTGGAATCTCCCGGCACACAAGACTAGTGCCTCCAAGCTCAATCCAGCGATTTCCCAGTAATTCCTGGGGTAGACTGGTGCTACATACTAAGTTCCATATGTGAGAAGGTAGCTGAACGCCTTGTCCAAAATCATCTTACTGCTGAGAGTTGAGCTCACCCTCAGTCCCTCACAGTTCCACACTGCCTGCAGAGTGAGTTTCCCACGTCTTCACCAGAGACTTTTGCCAGAGGCCTCTGAGACGCAAGTTAACAATGCAGACCTGGACGGTATCTCCAGGTGCAGTAGAGTGGTAATCTGGGAACCTCCTTACTCAGAATACTGCTACCTTCACACTGTCATAAGAATGCAGCTAGTTGAGAGCTGGCTTCTAGGCATGCTTCCCTGTGAGAGCTGAGGACAGGGCAGAACCCTCCCGCATCCTGCCTGACTGTAGACGTACCTGCTAACCTCCTTATGTTAGTGGCTGGGATAGGTTGTGGGAAAAGCATGTGTAAGCATTGGGCCTGAACTCCCGTGTATCTGAGTTGAATACAGCGATTTCCAACATCCTTCTTCAATAGGAGTGTAGCTAGGTTCCAACTCCCATGTCCGAGTGGGTAGCAGACATCTGCCTCCCATGCATACACACTTCTGAGAGTTGAGCTTATGGCCTGTAACCCTACATCCTGCCTGCCGCTACCTTTCGCTTCCAAAAGGCCTAGGCTCGCTGCTTGACGCAAGTGTTGGGAGAGGTAACTGGAATCTCCCGGCACACAAGACGAGTGCCTCCAAGCTCAATCAAGCGATTTCCTAGTAATTCCTGGGGTAGACTGGTGCTACATACTAAGTTCCATAGTGAGTAGGTAGTGAACGCCTTGTCCAAAATCATCTTACTTCTGAGAGTTGAGCTCACCCTCAGTCCCTCACAGTTCCACACTGCCTGCAGAGTGAGTTTCGCACGTCTTCACCAGAGACTTTTGCCAGAGGCTTCTGAGACGCAAGTTAACAATGCAGACCTGGAGGGTATCTCCAGGTGCAGTAGAGTGGTAATCTGGGAACCTCCTTACTCAGAATACTGCTACCTTCACACTGTCATAAGAATGCAGCTAGTTGAGAGCTGGCTTCTAGGCATGCTTCCCTGTGAGAGCTGAGGACAGGGCAGAACCCTCCCGCATTCCTGCCTGACTGTAGACGTACCTGCAACCTCCTTATGTTAGTGGCTGGGATAGGTTGTGGAAAAGCATGTGTAAGCATTGGGCCTGAACTCCCGTGTATCTGAGTTGAATACAGCGATTTCCAACATCCTTCTTCACTAGAGTGTAGCTAGGTTCCAACTCCCATGTCCGAGTGGTAGGCAGACATCTCCTCCCATAATACACCACTTCTGACGACCGTTGAGTTGACACCTCCGTCCCTCACAGTTCCCCACTGCGTGCAGAGTGAGTTTCGCCGTCTAACCGAGACGTTGCCAGAGGCTTCTGAGACGCAAGTTAACATTTGCGACTGGAGGGTATCTCAGGTTGCCAGTGAGGAGTGGTAATCTTCGGGAACCTCCTGTCTCAGAATACTTTTTACCCTTCCCCTGCCGTAAGAAGCCAGCTAGTTGGACAGCTGGCTGCATAGGCATGTTCCATTGAGAGCTAGACAGGGCACAACCCTCCCGCATCCTGCTTGACTGTAAGGAGCTGCTAACGACCTCATGTTAGTGGCAGGGAAAGGTTGTGAGAAAAGCATGTGGAATCGTTGTGCCTGAACCCACGTGTATCTGAGTTGAATACAGCGATTTCCAAAGTCCTTCTTCATCAGATTGTAGAGAGTTTCCCTCTCGCATGTCGAGTGGGTAGCAGACATCTGCCTCCATGCATACCCACTTCTGAGAGTTGAGCTTATGGCCTGTAACCCTACCTCCTGCCTGCAGCTACATTTCGCTTCCAAAAGGCCTAGGCTCGCTGCTTCACCGAAGTGTTGGGAGAGGTAACTGGAATCTCCCGGCACACAAGACTAGTGCCTCCAAGCTCAATCCAGCGATTTCCCAGTAATTCCTGGGTAGATGGTGCTACATACTAAGTTCCATATGTGAGAAGGTAGCTGAACGCCTTGTCCAAAATCATCTTACTGCTGAGAGTTGAGCTCACTTCAGTCCCTCACAGTTCCACCACCTGCCTGCAGAGTGAGTTCCCACGTCTTC
>NW_023331213.1:0-43726 GCF_011100685.1 Canis lupus familiaris | reverse complement strand
GGGTGGAACAGGGAAGAGAGAGAGAGATTCTTAATTTCTAAGACCAGCCCAGAGCCCAACAGGGCTCAGTCTCACAACCTGGAGATCAGAATCAAGAGTCGACACTTAGCAAACTGAGCCACCTAGGCACATTGCAAGAATCTTTATTATAAATATAGTTATTTATAAAATTTATATGGAAAGACAAAAGAAATAGAATAAGGAAAGGAAGAAAAGGAGGGGCATTATACTATCCAATTTTAGAACTTCCTGTTTCGCTACAGTAACCAAGACTGTATGATGTTGACACACACAGAGATAGACACAGAGATCAGTGGAATTGAATAAGAATTCACAAACAGACCATACAGATATTTTTCAACTGATTTAATATTTGAAGTGACAGATGCAATTTAAGGGAAGAACAAGAGCTTTTGCAAGAAATGGTACAGAAGCAATTGGACATAGATTGCCAAAAAAAAAAATCTTCAGGATCTAAGGCTAAGCAAAAGTTAGTTCATTTGATACAAAAAGCATGACAAATAAAAAGAAAACTGGATCAATTGGCTTCATCAAAATTAAAAATTTGCTCTATAAATATCATATAAGAGGACAAAATTCTAGGTACAGGCTAAGAGAAAATAATTATAATTCATTAGAGATGGTAAATAAGTATGTTTAAGATGTTCAACATCAGTAGCCTTTAGGAAGTTTATTATTAAAACTAAAAAAGAAGAGTACCTGGGTGGTTCAGTTGGTTGAGCTCCAACTCTTGGCTTAGTTCAAATCACAGCATCAGGATTGTAAGATAGAGCCCCTCATAGGTATCCACACTTAGCACAGAGTCTGCTTGAGAGATTCTCCTCCTCTGCCCCTTACCTGCTGTGCGCTCTCTCTCTCTCTCTCTCTCTGAAATAAATAAATGAATCTTAAAAAAAATAAAATGGTACCACACATGTATCAATATCACTAAAATAATAAACAGTGACACCAGTAAACAATAGTAAGGATCTGGAGTAACTTTAACTCACGGTGATGGCGAGAATGTAAAATAGTACAGCCATCTTGCAAACCTTTGGCAGTTTTTTCAAATTTTATTTATTTATTCATGAGAAACACACAGAGAAAGGCAGAGACAAAGGCAGAAGGAGAAGCAGAGGGCTCCTACAGGGAGCCCAATGTGGGACTCAATCCCAGGACCCTGGGATCACAGCTTGAGCCAAAGGCAGATGCTCAGCCACTGAGCCACCCAGGTGCACCCCTTTGACAGGTTCTTAAAAAAGTAAACATTCAAGTATTCCATGTACCAGCACTTAGATTCCTGATCATTTATATTAGAGAAATGACAACATGTTGATACAAAGCCTAAACCTGAATGCTTATGCTTGCTTTTTTTTAAGAATCAAAAACTGGATTCAAATGTCCTCCAACAAAAAACAGTTAAGTAGACTGCAGTTCCTTCATACTATGGAGTACAACTGAACAATTACAAAAAAAACAACAAACATATAATGTTTGTCCTTCTCCGACTGACTTACTTCACTCAGCATAATACCCTCCAGTTCCATCCACGTTGAAGCAAATGGTGGGTATTTGTCATTTCTAATAGCTGAGGAATATTCCATTGTATACATAGACCACATCTTCTTTATCCATTCATCTTTCGTTGGACACCGAGGCTCCTTCCACAGTTTGGCTATCGTGGCCATTGTTGCTATAAACATCGGGGTGCAGGTGTCCCGGCATTTCACTGCATCTGTATCTTTGGGGTAAATCCCCAACAGTGCAATTGCTGGGTCGTAGGGCAGGTCTATTTTTAACTGTTTGAGGAACCTCCACACAGTTTTCCAGAGTGGCTGCACCAGTTCACATTCCCACCAACAGTGTAAGAGGGTTCCCTTTTCTCCGCATCCTCTCCAACATTTGTGGCTTCCTGCCTTGTCAATTTTCCCCATTCTCACTGGTGGGAGTTGGGATCTCATTGTGGTTTTGATTTGTATTTCCCTGATGGCAAGTGATGCAAAGGGAATATAAGGGAAGGGAGAAGAAATATGCGGGAAATACCAGAAAGGGAGACAGAACGTAAAGACTGCTAACTCTGGGAAACGAACTAGGGGTGGTAGAAGGGGAGAAGGGCGGGGGGTGGGAGTGAATGGGTGACGGGCACTGGGGGTTATTCTGTATGTTAGTAAATTGAACACCAATAAAAAATAAATTAAAAAAAATAAACTCTATGCCCTGCAAAGGCTAAAAACAAAAACAAAAACAAAAAACAAAACAAAACAAACAAACAGAAAACTACTGATACATGCAACAACCTGTATATTTCTACCGAGAGGGAAATAAACCTCAAAAGGTAACATACTGTTTTGATCCCGTATATATGACATTCTTGTAATTATAATATAATAGATAATAAAAGAGATTAGTGGTTGCCAGGTGTTTGAGAGGGTGTGAATTTGAGAAGGAAGTTGGTTTGTTTATATGAAGAAAAAATGAGGGATCCTTGCGGTGAACTACATTTTTGTTTCTTGATGGGATCAGTGTCAGTATTCTGGTTGTGATATTGTACTATAGTTTTGCAATCCATTCTGTCTTTGGAAGGAACTTAATAATGGATCTATAAGAACTCTCTGTATTATTTTTGCACCTGCACGTGAATCTTAAATTATCACAAAATAAGAAGCTTAGCTAAAAAAGAAAAAAAAATACAGAGGCATGTGTCTTACAAAATTTCAGCATGATCTATAACCCCTTATTATTTAGGAAAAAAAAGATATCTTTTTGGCATTTAACATGCATAGTCCAAAATCAAGCCAGGATGACTGGATTTAATTCTTCATAAACACCTTGAGTGTTTTAGACTAATTGGGGTTTATTTATAACTGGAAAACAGGAATGAGTAATAATTTAAAACTGTATGATATGCTGAATTAGCAACTATATTCAAATATTTGAAAATTTATACAGTCATATTTTCTTTTTTCTTAAATGAATACTGGAAGTAATGGCAGAAGTATCAGTGACACAGGTTTCATTCATCAATGAGGAATTACTATTATAATATTTAATACGTATTAATTGATTTTTACCTGGGATATTATAAATACTTGATGTATATAATTCATTTAGTCCTGAAAACAACATAATGTGATCATTAATTATACTACCCACATTTTACAGATGATGAATATAGAGGGTTAATATTGGCCTGTAGCAGGGTTAACTTTTGAGTCAAAACAGTTTGACATTGAAGCTTTTGCTATTAATAATTGTGCTATAGTATTTTTGCTATATGTTAGTATGTTTTCCAACTACAGTGGAATGAACTAGAAATACATGGCAGCCCCAGTGGCCCAGTGGTTTGGCACTGCCTTTGGCCCAGGGTGTAATCCTGGAGTCCTGGGATTGAGTCCCACATCGGGCTCCCTGCATGGAGCCTACTTCTCCCTCTGCCTGTGTCTCTGCCTCTCTCTCTCTCTCTCTCTCTCATGAATAAATGAATAAAATCTTTATAAAAAAAGAAATACATAACCCAAGAAAGTTTATTAGCCTCTTTATTCACTAATCCTGTCATTTGACATCTATAGACATATTTCCGAATTTCCTTAATTCAGATAATGTCAGCAAGTTTTCCTTGAACAGTACTTTGTTGTTTGAAATAAGTAATTGGAAGAACATCTTATATTAAAATTTATATGAATAAGAATGTATAAAAATTAGGGATCCCTGGGTGGCGCAGCGGTTTGGCGCCTGCCTTTGGCCCAGGGCGCGATCCTGGAGACCCGGGATCGAGTCCCACGTCGGGCTCCCGGTGCATGGAGCCTGCTTCTCCCTCTGCCTGTGTCTCTGCCTCTCTCTCTCTCTGTGTGTGACTATCATAAATAAATAAAATTAAAAAAAAAACTTTAAAAAAATCTTTAAAAAAATGTATAAAAATTAAACATAAAATGACGTCTTTAAATGTATATTTTCTCTGTATATGTAAATTTATATATATGTAAGATATAAATATATAAATGTATATATATAAGAATATATAAAACTTAAACATAAAAGGACATGTCTTTAAATGTATATTTTCTCTGTATATGTAAATTTATATATATGTAAGAATATAAATATATAAATGTATATATAAGAATATATAAAACTTAAACATAAAAGGATATTTCTTTAAATATATATTTCTCTATATGTATTCTTGATACATATTATGTAAATATGTATTCATGATTATATGTTACATATCATATATATACACTATGTAAATGTCAATCAGGAAAAATATTTCCTCATATTCAGACTTATGCCTGATTTTGTTTAATAATGAAAGCATTGTATACTTTTTTTTTTAAATTTATTTATGATAGTCACACAGAGAGAGAGAGAGAGAGAGGCAGAGACACAGGCAGAGGGAGAAGCAGGCTCCATGCACCGGGAGCCCGATGTGGGATTCGATCCCGGGTCTCCAGGATCGCGCCCTGGGCCAAAGGCAGGCGCCAAACCGCTGCGCCACCCAGGGATCCCTCCTTTTCAGTTGTTTTGATAATCTATAAATCTTGTTGCCTTGGAGCATCTAATTCATTGATGCTTAGGTGAATGCATGTCCACTGTATAGAATTCATTTTTTTAATGCAATTTTGAACTATGGGACTTGAAATCCAAGCAGTTTAAAGGGAAATATATCTTCTTAATTTCATTAGCTCTTGGTTGTAATTGATGACTTATTATAATAGAGTTTTATGAAATGGAGGTCACAATCAGACAGGACTGTGGGGACAGGGGAGATTTTCCTTTCTGTCACATGTAAAGTCTAAAAAATAAGAAGAGAGAACAAACATTGGCCTACAATACAACCCACATCTGGAACTCCTCTCTTCATAAAAGTTTGGTTGGAGTAATATTGGAGGATTTAAGAAAAATGCCTGAGGAAGTTCCATCTTTTGTCGTGTTTAGTTCTTTGCCTCCTACACCAACCTTGTTGCAGGCACATTTATGGAATCTTATTTAGTCTGGTTATTCAGAAGGAGAAACTTGCTTTAACTATTCTAAATTACCCTGCATTTTTATTTTATGTGAATAATATTCACATTGGAGAGGACAGTCTTAATATGGGGTAGCACTGTTGCCAAAAGCTATAGTGAACATCTTTTTTATGATGATATTAGAATCACAGCAGACCCAAGAAGGCCAACAGAGATTATATAAACAGACCCAAGGGGGTTTTCAGAAACAATGATAGCTGATGTTGGCTGTCATGTCAGGGTAGATGGCCATACAAATTAGAATATGATATTGTCATTGCATATAAGATACATCAACCAATGACATCATCACATGATATAGGCAGATATCTACTCAGAGGAAAATCTGGACCAGTATTTTCTTAGCAGAGGCTACAGAAAATAAGTGTGGGATACTATTTTCACTTTACCTCGCAAGGTTAAGTCATATGAGTCTACTGTGAATCCACTCCATATCTTGAGAAGGAGTAGTAAGATAAATGTGGAAATTTTAAAAGAAATATATTTTACCTAAGAGACTATAAGTTTCCTTACAGATCTATGTGAGTTATTGAATTAGAATAAGTTTCATAGATTTTAACAAATACTAATCTCTCCTATCATGTGAGAAAATTTAAGGGTAATAAAATGGTTTAGATACATGAAAAAAGGACAGAAAAAGATATGTTGCCTGTATATCTTAATATAATATCAGCAAATTTGGATCCCCATATTAACAATGGTAAAGGGTTATAAATTGGGGGGGGGAAGGCTATACTAAAGAAAGATTATAAATTCTATAGAAAGATCAGGGAAATTTTCACATGCAAGAAAGAAAGCCACATGTATAAATTACTGGGTGAACAGAGATGCATCCGATGCTACTGGTTGGGGAGAGCATCTTATACAGAGGAATGAGCCTTTGTAATATACTATACATTACTATACGTTTCAGTTTGTATTTGAAAGAAGGAGTTTTAGAATCGTCAACGTTTGAGGTGCAAATGGAGCTATGAATAACAAGATTGGGCTAGAGAAATATAAATAATTATGTCATAGATGGTGCACTTAAATGTTTCACAAAAAGAAAGGCTATGGTTTAATTTGTGTTTTGCCTTGATCATTCTCCCAATAGTATGAAAATTTGATGTAAAAAGGTAAGATACACTGAGAGGGAGGATTACTTGAGAAGTAGTAGTTGTAGTCCCAGAGATTCAAGATGAAGACCAATTTAAAGTAAGTAATCAACTGTAAGGATAATTAGGTGAAAAGGTATTTGAGAGAGACTTAATGGGAGTCAGTCAGTTGTTGGCTAAGCTTATCGATAAAAGTAGAGATCTGGACTACTTCTTGAATCTGAGTTTTATGATTGGGTGGAAATTGATGCCATTGCATAGTTAGCAAAAGCAGGCATGAGGTAGATTTGAGCTAAGGAATAGGTCAGGGTCAAAGAAGAGAAAATGAACTTACTTTTTCTCATGTTGAATTCTTGTTATCATTAGCACATCTAATAGGAGGTGTCCCACAAATATTCTGTTCAGAATCTCAAAACTAGAGATCTGAATGTGCTGGTTAGTTACATAGCTGTCATCTTTACATCTTTCTCAACTTACTGAGGAAAATTAATATATTTTATTAATCTTTGAAGCCTCAAATGACTGAAATATCACATAAGTTGTAAGTTCTTATGGTTTCTTTCTCAAAAAATAAGTTACAGTGAACTCAAGTTTCTTGTACTGTTCTAGTATTCTTATATTTCCTATGGTGTGGAGGTTGCGAATGCCTAAAGTTTTAAATTGGCATAGAATGCTTAAAATTATGGTAATATTTGATTGAAGTATTCATGATTGTCCAATTATAATGATAAAAATAAGATCATGGGAAAAAAAATAAAAACTCTTTTTAGTCCTTAGTGGCAGATTGATATGTGACCATTCATTTGAGCAAAAGAAATTTCTACATTTCTTCATAAACTGAAACTAATGTGGTTATTTATATGATGAAATAGAAAGTAGACTTTAAAGATTTGATTCAAATTCAACTGGAATAAGACATCAAATCAATATATTGAAATTATTCTATCATCCATCTTTTCTTGAATGGATTATATTGTTTTAGAAAAAGGTTAGTTTATTTTTTCATTCATTCTGATTAACTAACAATCTTGCCAAAAATGGAATGCCATGGATAATGCATCAGTATACTCAACTCAAATGTTCAATATTATTCTTAATACAAATAGCTTGTAATACCCAATAAAGTCACTTTTCTTTGACATGAACTAAAATATCTAATAAAGGGGTGACAAAAGCACTAAAATGAAAGCCATCATTATATTGAGTTAGAAAGAGATTTATTTAACTGGTTAGGATTCTCACTAGAAATAACTGCATTCAATTTGTTAATAGTACTGTGAGGTTTTTTATAGGCTGCAATTTTTTTAACTGTTCCACTGATAGTTCAACATTCACAGGACTAGCTTTAGTTCCACCATCAACTCGCTGTGTGAATTTCAAATTTACATTTGGCAAAAAACAGGAAATTACTTTACCTACAGTGCTTATTCTGAAATATAATTTAGGATATGGTGTTTATTCTTCTGTTTTTTAATAGCATCTACTGAGAAATCACTTTTATTGGGAATCCAAACAACTGGAATTTATTTCATGTTCTATAATTTTATGAGAAGCAACTGAAAATAAACAGGCTGATACCATGACTGTATTCATAAAAGGAACTTAGAGACTATGGTCAGTACAAAACCTATATTAATGATCCTACTTTCGGCAACAAAATACTGGATGTGTATGAAACAAACACATGCATATTAAAGATGCCTATTACTGATTGAACTATTAGAGGAAGATGATAACCTATTTTCTGAGAATTTTGGCTCTCTGGCATCTAACTGCCCAGATTTGAAACATTATGGCTCACTGTTAATTATAGCATTAAATGCAGGTTATGTTACTATAACTTTAAAAAGTTGTAAAAAATATATATATATATACATACACAATATTTGATCTTGAATTCATTAGAAACGTTTATTCATTTTTGAAAAATAAACATAAAATAACTGATAATAATCTCCATTTTATAAGTAATCTCCATTATAAAGTAAGGAAACTGACATAACCATGGTTGAGGAGCATCCCAGATTTATCAGCTAGTATGTCTACAAACTATGTTCTCACACTGACTTAGTCACCATAGATACCTAGCATATTTGTTTTATTAAGAACACTGTTGTACCTGTATTACTGCAGAATAGGAAACAGGCAACCTATATATCTCATAGGACTCAAAGAAATATTCTGTATCTAGAGAATATAGTCTGAATTGAAAATTATAATATAATTTCTGTATCCAAAAGGTATTACCAAAATAAGAATTGGGCTTTTAGTTGATGATAAATTTAATGCAGTTATTTTAGGTGCTATTTACTAGAAAATACCAGATAATCCTAAATAGCTATTGTCATTATTATTCTTTGGGTATACCTAACTCTGCTGTTTAAAAAAACAAAAAAACTAAACTAAACTAAATTTGCATTTCTCACTCTTTCCTTATTGGAGTTAATGAATTACAGTTATAGATTCATTGCATTTATGTAGATCTCCCTCTGATTATTTTTCAAACTCTGATGTATATTTTATTATTCTCATGTCTAAATGTCGACTTCAGTGGCCAGTAGACCCATGGAATACACATGCAGCCTGTACTTTCTCTATGGTTGTTCAGGAAGTCTTAATACATTTGGTTTTGTTTACTCATTTGTTCTAATTATCTATAGATATCTGCATTTGTGGACTTGCTCATGTTTCATTTGTATTGGGAAATAGAAATTCTATAGGTATACATATACACACATATATATGATGAAGTATTACTCAGCCATCAAAAAGAATGAAATCTCGCCATTTGCAATGATGTGGATGAAGCTAAAGCATATTACGCTAAGCAAAATAAGTCAGAGAAAGACAAATACCACATGATTTCACTTGCATATGGAATTTAAGAAACAAATAGTTGAACATCGTCTATCTCTTTCATTTTCACCACTTACAATATAATGATTATGGTTTCAAATCCCCCTCCTTTTTTAAAATTAAAAATAGGGAGCATTTTTTCATGAATGATGACAATGGCACTCTACCATAGTGATCTTCCTCCAAAATGCTCGTAGCCCTGTATTATCATAAGGAAAATACCTGAAAACTCCCAATAGAAAGACTTCCTACAAAATGCGTGAGCCAATACTTCTAAAATTGTGAAGGATTTCTAAGAATCAGTCATAGTCAAGAGGAACTTCAGCAAGATGACCACTAAAGGTAATGTGGTATGGTGGATGGGACCTTAAAACAGAAAAAGTACATCAAGTAAGAACTAAGGAATCCTGAAAAAGGTATACACTTTAGTTAACAATAATGGTTGGTTCACTATTTATGCATGTTAGCTAACAACAATATTGGTTCATTAATTGTAACAAGTAGACCATATTAATGTAAGATGCTGATAATAGAAGAATTTCAATGTAGAGTATATGGGAATTCTCTGTAGTACGTTTACAGTTTTTCTCTCAAACTTCAATTGTCCTAAAGTGAAAAGTATATTTAAAAAAAAAAAGACTTTAGAATGTCTTTGGTTTTGGTTTTGCTTTATTTTCACGTTCCTGAGGCTCCCACTCTGAAACTTTAAAACAACGTTAAAAAGTCTGCTAATAAGTATATACATCAATCTCAGGTAAAGTAAAAATTGACGTTTCCATATCACACATGCTTAAAAGAATGAAATAAAATTTCCCAAAGTGCAGTGTAAGACGGTTACTTAAATGCCCTTCGTAGACTCTGAAAGAGAGATTAGCAGGAACATAGATTGCTAAACTGCCTCACTGCACTGATACTCCATGATTGACTTCCTGTGACAAATAGTAAATGAGATTTTCTTTTTTAAAGACTACAATGCCACAGTGACTAGTTTTTCTGCCCCAAGCATTGTAGGTAACCCAGAAGCCAAAATAATGTCTCTCTCTCTCTCTCTTTTGAGAAAGAAACATCACTTTTATTTTATCAACAGAAGAGATTAATTTCAGCACAGTTGATCTCCATGAATACATTTTCCTTCAGACATTGCCAAGGTCAATGGAATTTGACTTGTCTGGTACATTTGTGCTGGATATACAGTTTAAGCCTTCCAAAAGCAAATATAACTTACAATCTATCAAGGTTACTTTTTAAAGTTCAAGTTGAATATTTCTGTTTTGAGCTCAGCCTTTGCAAGCTCTGCTGGTTTTTTCTCTTTGCCATATCCCTTGACTTTTTTTTAAATGTACCTAAAATTTCTGATTATATTGATTCAGATTTTTTAAGGGAAGTAGAGATTATTGGATCAAGATGGTGAATACCTATGTGCCCTGAGCTTCTAAGCATAAACTCACATTGATGTTTATCTTAATTAGAATAATACTATAATGAAGAAATTAGATTTGTCTATATCTGGAAGAATGGGTGATTTGGTGGACTTTGTAGATCATGTGCCTTATGTGATTGGTCTATGTATACTTTTAAATGGATCGCATCAAACAGTATAAAAAGTACAGTAATGAAATAATGTGCACAGCTGAAAAATAAAAGTCTTGAACTTATATACTTTACATCATTTAGTTTTAAGCTAAATTTAAAATTCTAGATATTTATCTTCACATATTCAATCCATTTGAAAATACCTCTAAGTTTTTGTGATTTATGATTGGTCTGGATGAAGGGCTCCATTGAAGCTGTTTCTCCAAAGTCTCCAATTCCCATATACTCAGTTAAAACAGTTATGAGCTTTGACATATAAGAGTTCTGTTGTATATCTAAAGAGTAACGGGATCCCTGGGTAGCGCAGTGGTTTAGCACCTGCCTTTGGCCCAGGGCACGATCCTGGAGACCCGGGATCGAATCCCACGTTGGGCTCCCGGTGCATGGAGCCTGCTTCTCCCTCTGCCTGTGTCTTTGCCTCTCTCTCTCTGTGACTACCATAAATAAATCAAAAAAAAAGTAAAATAAGATTGGGTCCATCTGGAGTGGTATATTAGTAAATGAATATTACTTTATTTTCAGTTAAAAAAACCTCTTCTTCGATACATAGACTTCTCTATCAATGCACAATATAAACATTTTGCAGTGTTCATTTGGAAATGATGATCTGCAATAATATAAATGTGACATTTTTAAAAATGGGAATTTCAGACACTGAAAGAGATAATATTACAGAGGTTAATCATACAAATAATTTAGCTTTCTCCTTGTTTCTTTCAAAACATCTATTACTCCTCTCCTTTCCTTTGATGATGGAACTTTTCATTTATTTTGAGAATTGTCCCTCCTGTACACTGATGTGATCTACAAATGCAACCTTCAATATAGGAAACATCATGGTAGACTTCTGAGACCGGCCAATGTGTGCCATCCCCATTTAGTTAAGAAAAGGATATTTGACCAAAACTGAAATGGTCATATTTATTTTAACAAATTGAAAGGGATACAGAAAAAGGTGAAAAATTTCCATAAACATTATTTACAGTAAATCCTAGCTCTTCTAGTGTTTATTTGTGCTACTGTGTAGAGACCTCTTTCAAGAGAATGGAATCTACAGATAGGCACACATAGCCAAAAGACAGATGAAATATGACTGAAGAACAGTTTTGTTTGGTTTGGTTTTCCCTTCAGGAAATTTTTGGATCCTTTCTCAAGTCTTGTCTAAGATTATTTATTGCTTGAGCTTCTTAGTTAGATTTTGAATATGTTTGATTTGGATTCCTGTCATTTTTATTGGAAAATAACTGATTCATACCTGAAAGTATGAGGATGGCTACTTCCTTGACCTGTGGTCTTGGTCCTTTTGTGTGTGTGTGTGTGTGTGTGTGTGTGTGTGTGTGTGTGTAGAGTAATATTGCATGGGATAGTCTATGACAATTAACTTACGGGAAAAGGGAAAACAGTTAGGAAAAGGGGCCTACAACAGTGCTTCTGAATAAAATGACAATATAAACTATCTCACTAAAGAGAATACCACCTATGCTTTATAAAATTGTTTAGAATGATTGATTTTAGAATGAGAAGCAGAGTGTGCTCATGAGCAGAAGAGGGGCAGAGGGAGAGGGACAAACAGACTCGGTGCTCAGCACCGAGCCCAACACAGGGCTCAATCTCACAACACAGAGATCAAGCCCTGAACTAAAATCGAGTTGGACATTTAACCAACTGAGCCACCAGGCACCCCTCACCTTAAGCTTTTTAGGAAGTCATAACTACTAGAATAGTTTCTCTGAGGATATAATTTGTTAAGATCCACTTTGTGACAATGGCCACTGAAAAATCATAGTTCTTTTTTTAAAAAAATCTACCCTCAAAATTATATAGTCTCCTTTGAATTCTTTTGTATTGGAAAAATACTAATTAGTCTGTGTGGGAATACAGTGAAGAAATTAAATGTTTACATGCCAAATCAGTAAAATCTAAATGGGCAGAATTGAAGAATTCTGCCAATAATCATTTAGCGCCATTTTTCATCCAATAGAATTATGACCCCATTTTGATGTTGAAATTAATGTTATGTTTTTATGGCAGAGACTCTTTATTTCCTTTAACTTCTGGATGAAGTGATGTATACTTCTGGATTTCACAATTAAAGAACCAGCATTTACTAAGTTATAATTAAATTTAATTAATATGTATGAATGTTTTTCCTCTTACTAAAGGAAGAAAATATTGGAATTAGTTTTAGAGGATAACGTGCCAATTTAATACAGATATCAGACTCATAGTATTGAAATTTTGGCACATGTTGCTTTTTGGAATATTCCAGTAAATCAAATAATTTCATGTGGTATATAAGCTTAATGGCATTTGAAACTGCAGTGCCCTGGCTTGTTTTAAATCAGAATTAAAGATGTGCCAACCTGTCACAACGCCTATGCACAAAGTACACTACAGTTCTCCACACCCCTTTGAGTTCATATCAATCATTTCAAAATTACATTTTTTCCTCAGAATGAGCTGTCACTACCAATTTGAATAGTGGCTGTTGAACTGGAATTCATCCAAATTTTCAGCAAGCCATTTGGTTCATTATATCACAAACTAAATGACTTGCAAAACCATATTTTTTCATACTGTTTTCAAGCAAATACAATACTATCTCTTCAAAGATTGCTGCAATAAATTAAGATATTTTTATTCAAATATCTATTAAGACTTCTATTTTGTTCCTGCCTTTGTGCCGTTTCTGATTCACTTTCCAAAAATGAGCCAAATGCATCAAATGCATTGCTTAATATCAAATGTATTTTGATTCAGCAGGACTTTACCTCTGGTTTATCTGTGATCACCAAATTACACAGCAATCTTTGTGATGTCTCACCTCGGTTCCTGTTATAAATGTGTACAGCCTAGAGGCTATATGATAAAGATGCTGTTCAGGGTAAAATAGTATTTGTGAAACACGCATCTGAATACAGAGTTTTGTTTTGTTTTGTTTTGTCTTTTTTTCTCATTTTGCCACATTTACCATACCTGGCATTTCATAAAAATCTTATGATTTAGGATTATTTTTGTATTGTATCGGTCACAAAGTGTGACACAGTCTGTTGCATGGGACAGAAATTGTGCAATCAGCTGCAATGTTTCTTAGCAGAAAATATCTGTTGCCCCCTTCTTTTTAGGTTTCTGTTTTCATTTTATTCGAGAAATAATATATAAGGTTTTATTTTTTCTTCAGGAGGAAAATTTCAACCACAGTGATTTCAATCTATATGATTTGAACATAAAACTTTGTTCAAATAAATTCTGTAAACTCCTATGTAAATTATATTGGTAGATTACTACCAGTGATATCAAAGAAATATGACAGAAAACATGTTTCACAATTTCTGGCAAAGATTAATACCTAATACCTTGGAGGTATTGTTGAGGTAAAATAAATAAAGTCCTGATTGGGATATTCAATTACAGGTTGAAGACCTCAATCTGACCACTACTTGCTGTGTCACGTTGAGTTCCTTGTGTTACTTATCTCTGTAGATATCACTACTTCACTCAGAAAATGGAGCTAACAGAATGGTGAAAACTGGTCAGTGACTGTCAACTTTCCTATATTTGCCCCATCTTCTGAGTGCCAACCAAAAGAGAGCTGAATATGCTCTCCAAACTCATCACATAAGATGCCCCTCTCCTATGACGGTTGTCTTTCTTGGATTTGCTTGTTTCACTTAGCATGATGCCCTGTAGTTTTTTTCTCCACGTCATTGCCAATGGTGGGATTTCATTTTTTTTTTTTTTGATGGCTGAGGGTTGCTGGAGGGGAGGGTAGTGGGGGGATGGGGTCATTGGGTGATGGGCACTAAGGAGGGCATATAATGTGATGAACACTGGGTGTTATATACAACTAATGAGTCACTGAACTCTACCTCTGGAACTAATAATACACTGTATTCTTAATTATTTTAATTTAAATAAAATAAATTCAAAAATAGGAAGAAAATCTTAAAGAAAATGGAGCTAAAACACTAAACTGCTTGTATCACTGGAAAGCTCTAATGGCAAAACAAAATATCAAACGCAGAAGAATCTCAGGTACGGTAATTGTCACAATTCAGGAAAAGTAGAGAAATCACCTGTTATAAGATGCTGAAAAATCCAACTTAATTTATCTACATTTTCTCAAGTCTGAAATTCCATCTCTTAAACACACTTGCATCCTACTATCTTTTGACGGCATCAGAAACTTAAGTAACTTGCGTTTCCCTAGACAGCCAATAAATTCTTTGTTGAATGTATTCTATTCCTTCTGTTTTGCTCTGGGAAATCTGCAATCTCATGTGAACAAACTTTTCACACTCTTGAACATTTGCAATCATTGTATCGATTCCTAGTTCTTGCTCTCCATCAGGGACAACATATAGCCCACTCCCCTGACTAACTCACAGAAGTGATGGTGTGGGTTACCACATTACTACCAACTCTTTCTTCATTTGCCAATTATTGATCTGCCAGTACCATTAAAATGGCTTCCTGAGAAGTTCATGTCTCCTATGTAGGCATATTACTCTGTGTTCTCGTCATCGTTATTTACTTACCCTCAGGTAACAAATGCTTGTCATATCCTATTTGATTCTATGGTATATTATTTAAAAGTACATTATATACAGGTTCTTAAATTTTTTTGTCCAGCCATTTTTTGAGGTTTTATATTTTTACTTCCTACTTCACCTTTATTGAAGTACAATTGACAATTAAATTGTAAGACACTGTAAGTGTACATTACAATCATTTTTTAAAATAATATTTATTTATCCATGAGACACAGAGAGAGAGAGACAGAGACACAGACAGAGGGAGAAGCAGGCTCTGCGTGGGGAGCCTGATGTAAGACTCCGATCCCAGGAACCGGGATCATAAACTGAGCAAAGGCAGATGCTCAACCACTGAGCCACTCAGGTGTCCCACATCATAATGATTTGATATACATATTTTAAAGCAAAGAAATTACTGCCTCCCTTCCTTTTAGGAGTTTTATGGTTTCAGGTCTCACATTTAGGTCTTTAATCCACTTTGAGTTTATTTTTGTGTATGATGTAAGAAAGTGAACCAGTTTCATTTTTTTTTTCAGGTAGCTATCCAGTTTTTCTATCACCATTTATTGAAGAGATTATCTCTTCCTCATTGTGTATTCTTGCTCCTTAGCTATAGATTAATTGATCATATAAACATGGGTTTGTTTCTGGGCTCTCTATTCTGATCCATGGATCTATCTTTGTCTATCTTTGTGCTTGTACATTACTGTTCTGACTACTCTAGCTTTGTGATATGTCTTGAAATCTGGGATTGTGTTACCTCCAGTTTTGTTCTTCTTTCTCAGGATTGCTTTGGCTTTTCAGAGTCCACACAAATTTGAGGATTATTGTTCTAGTTTGGTATTTTGAAAAGGATTATATTAAATCTGGATAGGGATCCCTGGGTGGCACAGCGGTTTGGCGCCTGCCTTTGGCCCAGGGCCGATCCTGGAGATCCGGGATCGAATCCCACGTTGGGCTCCCGGTGCGTGGAGCCTGCTTCTCCCTCTGCCTGTGTCTCTGCCTCTCTCTCTCTCTCTCTGTGTGACTATCATAAATAAATAAGAAAAAAATATTTTAAAAAAATCTGGATATTACTATGGGTGGTATGGACATGTTAGTAATTTTGTTCACCCCCGAGCATGGAAAATCTTTCTGTTTGGTTGTATCATCTTCACTTTTCATCATCATTTTTTAATAATTTTCAGAGTACAGGTCCTTTGCCTCTTTGGTTAAGTTTATTCCTAGGCTTTTTATTGTTTTGGTGTAATTGTCATTGAGTTTGTTTTCTTAATTTCTCTTTCTGCTACTTCATTATTGGTGTATAGAAATGAAACAGATTTCTGTATATTAATGTTGTATCCTCTGACTTTACTTAATTCATTTATCAGTTCTAGTAGTTTTTTGATGGAGTCATTGGTTTTATCTAATATGGTATTATGTCATTTTAAATAATGAAAATTTTACTTCTTATCAGTTTGGATGCCTTTTATTTCTTTTTTGTTTGTTTCTTTAATTGTTGTGTCTAGAGTGGGTAGAGGACCTGAACAGACATTTTTCTGAAAAACACATACAGATGGTTAAGAGGACACATGAAAGTTGCTTAACATTACTAATCATCAGGGAAATGGAATTTAAACCATGATGATGGATCAACCTCACACCTATCAGAATGCGAAAATGGAAAAAAAAAGAAATAACAAGTGTTGGCAAAGATGTGGAGAAAAAGGAATCCTTGTGCACTGCTGGAGGAATGTAAACTGTTTAGCTATTACGGAGGTCCTCAAAATTAAAAATAGAATTATCATATGATCCAGCCAATTCCACTATAAGGTATTTACCAAAGAAAATGAAAACACTAATTTGAATAGATTACACTCCTGGGTTTATGCAGCATTATTTATAGTAGCCAGATAATGAGGCAATCCATGTCCATGGATAATGAATGGATAAAGAAGTAGCATCCACTTCTTATGTATATATAAGCTATTATTCAGCTATAAAAAAGAATGAGATCTTCCATTTGCCAGTACATGGATGAACCTAGAGAGTATAATGCTAAGCAAAATGTCAGAGAAAGACATATTCCATATGATTTGATGCATATGTGGAATTTAAGAAACAAAACAAGAGACAAATCAGACTCTTAATTCAGAGCACAAATGGTGGTTGTGGGGGGATTGGTGTGGGTGGAAGATTGTTGAAATAGACAAGATTCAGAATATATGAATCTTGATGAGCATTGAATAATGTGTTGTTGAACCATTATATGGTACATCTGAAACTGTTTGTAACCACATATATCTTTTTCTTTAATATATTTATCTATTTGAGAGAAGGGGAAGAGAAGGAGAGAGAGAATGAGCAAGGAGAGAGAGAAATAAGCAGACTCCCCACTGAGCAGGCAGCTTGACCTGGGACTCTACTCAAGGACCCTGAGGTCATGACCTGAGCCAAAGTCAGACATTAACCGTTTGAACTAGCCAGGGCACCTAAACAGGGACACATATGTTAATTACACTTAAATGAAAGGAAAAAGAAAGGAAGGAAGGAAGGAAGGAAGGAAGGAAGGAAGGAAGGAAGCAAAGAGGAAAGAAAGAAAGAAGAAAGAACGAAAGAAGAAAGAAAGAATACGAAAAGAAGCAGAAAGGAAAGAAAGAAAGAAAAGAAAGAAGAAAAAAGAAGAAAAGAAAAGAAAAGAAAAGAAGAAAGAAAGAAAAAAGAAAGAGAAGAATATATGAAAAGAAAGAAAGAAAAGAAAAGAACGAGGAGAGGAGAGTTGAGGAGGGGAGAGGAGAGGAGAGGAGAAGAGAAGAGAGGAGACGAACACCTGGGTAGCTCAGTCAGTTACGCATCTGCCTTTGTGTTTTGGCTCAAGTCATGATCTCAGAGTTGTGGGATCGAGCCCCATGTCAAACTCTGTGCTGAGTGTGGAGACTTCCTGGGATCTCGCTCCTTACCCCCTGCTCCCGTTCTCTCTCTCTCTCAAAAACAAAAACAAAACACATACAAAAACAAAAAACACAAAATCTTCCAGAAGAAGATAGAAATGCATGGAGACTCAAAGCATACTAGTAGTTATCAGGGCAAGGGAACAGGGGGAGAGGTAGTGATGGCTTAATGGGTCTTCTCTCATGGTGTTTTCTTTTATTTAGCATGATGAAAATATTTGGGAGCTACAGAGGTGATGGTTGCACAATTACTGTTGAGTGCTACCAAATGCCACTAAATTGTACAATTTAAAGAGATCATAGATTAATATTACATGAATTTTACCTCAATTAAAAAAAATTTAATATGTATTATAAAAATTTCTAAAATTTTATGTCCTAAAATTTCTTCTAACAACTTTCTTGGATATCCAATGATATTTATTGTCTCAGCTTCTACTCCTCAGTAACCATTTTTCTCTATCTTATTTAAGATTTTTCCTTTCTTCAGCTGCCTGATAGCAAGTAGTGTCTCATGTTTTCCACAGTTAGTTTCCACATATCATGTGCTCTCCCTTTCTTCTAAGTCTTGTTTAATCAATTGAATGTATTGCTTCCTCCTTTTATATACACTTTACATGTGCTTATTTTGTTATTTCTTTGTCTACACGTTTAATTTAGTTTATTTTGAAAATGGCCACTTTCCCTTTAACCTTGATCCCACATAAAATTTATCCTATTATACCCATTAACAACACTCATCATTAATGGGAGACATAAAATAAGGCTCTAGACATTACATCTGCCCTATTGTATTGCAGAAACTGTAGCCTGTGGGTCAAATCTGGCCCAACCCTTAATTTTGTAAATACATTTTATTGGAACACAGCAATGCTCATTCATTTATGTTTGTCTATAGTTCCTCTCACAGTATAATCACAGTATTGAGTAGTTAAGACAGAGACACTATTGCTCACAAAGCCAAAAATACTTGCTATCTGGACCTTGACTTTTATAGAAAAAAAATTTCTAGGGCAGCCTGGGTGGCTCAGTGGTTTAGTACTGCCTTCTGCCCGGGGCCTGATCATGGAGACCCAGAATGGGAGTCCCGCGTCAGGCTCCCTGTGGAGCCTGCTTCTCCCTTTGCCTGTGTTTCTGCCTCTCTCTCTCTCTCTCTCTGTCTCTCATGAATAAATAAATAAAATATTAAAAAAATCTAGACTCCTATATTAGAAAACCAATAGCTACTTTACGAGGGAAACTAAATCTCAGTGGATTTGCATAATGAAAAATTTTTTCATTTAATATATATATATATTCTCACATAAAATCCAACCACAGGCCAAGGTAGAGGTGATACAGGAGAAATACGATTACACATCTCTCAAAGGTGTCTGTCCTCTGACATTTAACTGGCACAAGGACAAGAAAATATATAACTTCTTCCACCAAAATTCCTTGTCCAGAACTCACCAATTATATGGAGTTCCAATCTAGTTGTAAGAGGGGTGCAAAATGTTCCCTTGGCTTGTGTAAGCTTTTTTATCCAGCACAAAATGCAATATTATGGCAGAGAACTATATATTTTTGATGGGCAAAATAACTGTCTCTGCCACACGTATTCGTAAGTTCAGAAAGATACTACAGAGTTGATTTTACTGCTGAGTTTGAAATTGAAAAATTGAGTAGTTGAGGGGGCCAGTTATTAAGCTGCTCTCTCTGTGAGAAGCATCTCGTCTACCCGGTTTTGTAATGCTGAGACTGCACATCACATTACTCCCTGGCAAACTGTTAGATAAAAGCAGCAGTTGTCTCTGGCACCATTTGGTTCTGGTCGCTACCTTCTTTTTTTTGACCTTGTAGAACTAGTTCAGTCATGCTTCCTCAGAGGTGAAGAGTTACCAGGATGTCCTTGAAAGTGCTCTCTCCTCAAAGGTCCATATCCCTGTTCACGGAGAGAAAGGTCTCCAAGATCACAGGGTCACAGAAGGAGGCTGTGACAATCCTGCCAGAAGTCCACCTCTTATCTCCAGGGGGGCCCTTTCCATTTCTGGATTCCCATAGCATCAATTCCCAGAGAGTGTTTGCTGGATCTGGCTGAAAGATACTGGTGACTTATAATGTCAGATACTACTGGAATGGATGCAGTAGATTCCAGTCAGGATTGATTTGGGGTTCAGGTAGGTCTCACATGTAAAAAGAAGAGCATCAGCCTTCAAAAAGACTGTAGAACACAATAGCTGAGAAAATCCACTATTCTTTTCCCAAAAAACATTCCTGAAAGGAGAATGCTTTCCTGAGTCCCATTGTTAGTTACACCAAATACATTCCTTCAAATGTTTGGATCCACTTTGTACAAAAAGCAGTTACAAGGGACTATACCAAGTGATAAACAACATCTAATTTATCAATTAATAAACATAATGTATATTTTATTCACCCATTTCTCAGGCTTCTACATATCGTTCTTGTATTTTAAAGTATCGGGTACCTGTTACTTTTTTTTTAAGATTTATTTATTCTTGAGAGAGAGAGAGAGAGAGAGAGAGAGAGAGAGAGGCAAAGACACAGGCAGAGGGAGAAGCAGGCTCCATGCAGGGAGCCTGAGGTGGGACTCGATCCCAGGACTCCAGGATCACTGCCTGGGCCGAAGGCAGACACTAAACCACTGAGCCCCAGGGATCCCAGGTACCTGTTACTTATTGAAGTCTTACTTCTTCAAAGCCACTTTCTCGCCATCTTACCTCCATTGTTCCTGCATATTTATACCTTTACTGAAATCTGTGTTCTCCCATCAGCTACAATGCCACTGCCTCATCCCCACTGACAACTAGGTTCTGTAGTTAACCCTGGTTATCTTTTTTTGTTAAAATCTTCTCTAGTCTTCTCTTTTCAAAGAAACCAATTAATTTCATTACTTATTTTTCTATTTGTTAAGCAGAAATGTATTTTTTAAATTATTAAATGTAACTTGCATTAAGAAACATGCATAAAGCATTTGAATACATTTAGAGAAATAATTATATAGTAAGCAACTGTGTGAACACCACTGTGGCCAGGAATTAGAACATTACTAGTACCTTAGTAGATCCCTGGATTCTTTTTCTGAATTCTAAGTCCCATTCCTCTCAGGTATCTACTCTCCTGACTCAAATTTCTTCTGTATTTGATTCTCTTCATAAATTTATCACTTAAGTTTATTCCCAAATCATAATTTAGCTTTGTCATATTTTAACTTAATATTCATGTACTCATGCTTTCCATAATTTTTTGACTAGCTTATTTCGTACAGTATTTTATTTGTAAAATATATCCATGTTTCTGCACACTGCTACAGTTTACTCATTTTTACAAGTGCATTATATTTAATTACATAAATATGCAGCAATTTACTCATCTATTACATTCCTGATGGATATTCAAGTTCTAGATTTTTATGATAATTAACAATGGTGCTAATGAACATTCTTGTACATGTGTCACAGTCTATATGGACAAAATTTTATATAGAAAAAGAGAATCATTATTGTTTTATAGGACATGTATTATTTAAATGTTATTGAATAATACCAAAATGTTTTCTAAAGTGATTCTTATCAATTGACATTCCAACTAGCAATAAATTAGAAATTTTATAGCTCATAAGTTTCTTGGTTTTTTTTTTCTTTCTTATAATTTATTTAGTGTACAAGTACAGTTCTAATTTTACATTTTCCATATCAATAAGGACACTATTGAAAGTCCTGACTATTCATTACTGTTTTCTTTAATATATTTTAATTACATTTAAAACATTCTGTAATGATATTTCTCATATATGATTGCATATATTCTGAACATTTCATGTATTTTTATGTAATTTTATTTTTTTTAATTTTTTATTTATTTATGATAGAGAGAGAGAGAGAGAGAGAGGCAGAGACACAGGCAGAGGGAGAAGCAGGCTCCATGCACCGGGAGCCCGACGTGGGACTCGATCCCGAGTCTCCAGGATCACACCCTGGGCCGAAGGCAGGCGCCAAACCACTGTGCCACCCAGGGATCCCTATTTTTATGTAATTTTAAATGGTAGATTTAAAATCTCATTTTCTGATTAGCAGACTATATAGAAACAAAATAATAAAATTTATTTTCTTTGTATATATTACATATACAACAAATATACTAAAAAGTACAATCATCATACTAAAAATTCAATGATTATAATATAGTCATTTTTCACTATTTCCTGTATATATAATCTCAGTGTTTGCAAGTAATTACCATTTTTAATCTAATTCTTTCAAATTTTATTTTATCTCTTTTTCAGATTTATTGAGGAATAATTTACATAAATATAACTTAGATGACCTAGACCATAAAATTTACCCATTTTTTAGTGTCCACTTTTGTGATTTTTGACAGACACATGCAGTCATGTAATCACTGTCAAATAGAGAACATAAAAAATTTCTATCATTTAAAAATTTTCTCAGACCCTTTTGTCTGAAGACAGCCCACTGCCAGCCTTTAGCCCCCAATGACACTGCTTCCTTCCAATAATTATGTCTTTTACTCAGTAATAAATCAATGAATTCAGACATATAGAGTCATGTAGACTTCGAGCCTGTCTTTGTTCACTTAGCATTTTACAGTTTGTATTCATTAATGTGGTTGCATGTATCACAAGTTTATTCTTTTTCATAGCTCAGTAGAATATCATATGGATGTGCCAACATTTATCAGTTGAAGGTATTTAGGTTGTTAGCAGTTAAGGCACTTTGGGAGTAATTATGAAAAAAAAATGCTATACATAATCACAGCAATCTGGAAAGTATTGTCAATCTTAACAATATTAAGCCTTACATTTATTTTGGACACGTGAATCACCAGATTATATATTTTATAGTTTTATGTTCTCGGTATATTTTATAACTTCTAAATTTCTTGTAACCTATGTAAATTTTAGGCCTGTTAGGATCCCTTATTTTCCTCACAAAGATTTTACTTTCATTGAAGTCATTTTCCCTTAATTATTTCAGGAATATTATAGTGAAAATGCAAAGTACGTTTAAACAATTGGTCTTCATAAAATTATCTGATATATGCCTACCATGCAGTGTACATCTTCTTACTAAGATTTACCTGCAACATTTACAATTTAATAATTTCATGGAATCTACATGCAGATCCAGAGTAAGGGTTTATATTTAAATGTTACCTCTCAGATAAATATTTGTACATTATTACAATACGTATTTGTTTAATTTGAGTTATATAGATTCCTTATTAAAGATATAGTTCTTCAAAAAATATATAAAGCACTTGGGAACATAATTATAAAGAGAAAGATGATAAAATCAATGAAATCGGGATCCCTGGGTAGCGCAGCGGTTTAGCACCTGCCTTTGGCCCAGGGCGCGATCCTGGAGACCCGGGATCGAATCCCACGTCGGGCTCCCTGCATGGAGCCTGCTTTCCCTCTGCCTATGTCTCTGCCTTTCTCTCTCTCTCTCTGTGACTATCATAAAAAATAAAGATTTTAAAAAAATCAATGAAATCCATGTGTATTGCAAGAATGGCAAGAATTTTAGCACACTTTAAGGATTTTAAAATACTTTTCTAAAATTTCAGAGAACATATCAGAGTAATTAACAAAAGAACAGTGACGATACTCCTGAAACTAATAAGCAATTATAGCAAAATTGTAGGTTGCAGGTAAATATACAAAAGTCAATTGCTTTCCTATATATCAGCAATGAATGAGTAGAATTTGAAATAAAAAAAAAACACGGTGCTATTTACATAGAGTGCTATTTACATTAGAACTCCAAAAATAAAATTCTCAGGTATAACTCTAATAAAATATGTACAAGATCTATATGAGGAAAACTACAAAAACACTGATGAACGAAATCGAAGAATAACTAAATGAATGAAGAAGAGATATTCCATGTGCATGGATATGGGGAGACTTGTTATTGTCAATATATCAGTTCTTCTCAACTTAATATATAGATTCAGTGCAATCCTAATTTACAATCCCAGAAATTTATTTTATGCATATTGATAAAGTGATTCAAAAGTCCCTGAAAATCCAATATATTATTAAGGCAGAAGAACAGAATTGGAGGACTGATACTGATGTTAAGACATTATAAAATGACAATAATCAAGACAGTGAGATTTTGGTGAAAGAACAGCCAAATAGATCAGTTGAACAGAATAGAGAGCCCAGAAATAGACCCATATATAGACGACTGATCATTGACAAAGTAACAAAGGCAATATAGTATAACAATAGAGTTGCTTCAACAAATGGTACAACTGGGAACACTGAATCTACATGCCAAAGAATGAATCTAGATGTAGACCTTGCAGCCTTGACAAAATTAACTCAAAATGAATCATAGACCTAAATATAAAACACAAAAATATAAAATTCCTGGAAGAACATAGAAAAAAATCCAGATTACCTTGGGTTTGGCAATGACTTTTTAGAGTCAAAATCATGATCCATGAAAGAAATAATTGGTAAACCGTATTTCATTAAAATTAAAAGACTTATGCCCTGTGAAAGACAATGTTAAGAGAAGAAAAACCATTGACTGTGAGAAAATGTTTGTAAAAGACTGTTCTTCAAAATAGAGAACAAACTCTTAAAACCCAACAATAAAAAAACAACAGTTTGATTAAAAATTAGGCCAAAGAAGACCTCACCGAGGAAGATACGAATGCAAAATAAACAAATGAAAAGATGCTCCATATCATATGCCATCAGGAAATTATAAATGAAAACAACAATGAGTTATCACTACACATCTATTAAAATGCCCCAAATCCAGAACACTGACAACACCAGTACTGCCAGGCATGTAAAATGGTATAGACACTTTGGAAAGTATTTTGGCAGTTTCTTACAAAATCAGCATACTTGGGGATCCCTGGGTGGCGCAGCGGTTTGGCGCCTGCCTTTGGCCCAGGGCGCGATCCTGGAGACCCGGGATCGAGTCCCACGTCGGGCTCCCTGTGCATGGAGCCTGCTTCTCCCTCTGCCTCTGTCTCTGCCTCTCTCTCTCTCTCTGTATGACTATCATAAATAAATAAAATTTAAAAAAACACAAAAAAAAAACAAAATCAGCATACTTTTACCATATGATCCATATTTATTAGTATTTACCCAAAGTAATAGAAAACTTCTATAACACAAAACTGGCACATGAATGTTTTTTGCAGCTTTATCATAACTACCAAAACTTGGAAGCAACCAAGATGTCCTTCTGTAGGTAAATGGATAAATATAAAATGTGGTACATTCAGACAATGGAATATTATTTAGTGCTAAAAAGAAATGAGCTACCAAGCCATGTGAAGACATCAAGGAATCTGAAAAAGCTATGTACCCTATGTTTCCAAAGATATGACTTTCTGGAAAAGACAAAACTATGTAGATGATAAAAATAACAAGCAGTTGCCAGGGGTTGAGAGAAGAAGGGATAATTGGCAGAGCAGAGGGGATTTTTAAGGATTATTTTAAAATGATGTGCACAATATCATAATGACAGATACATGTCATCATATATTTATCCACACCCATAGAATGTAAAATAATACCGAGATTGAATCCTAATGGAAACTGTGGATTTTGGAGTGGTTATGATGTGTCAGCATAGGTTCACCGATTGTAATAAATATACCACACCAGCGGGGGATGTTGATACTGTAGATAGCTATGCATGTGGAGCTGAGTGCAGAGAGTATATACGAATTCTCTGTACTTCTGTCACAATTTTAGTTTCACAGCAAAGTGAGAAAAAGTTATAGAGATTTTGCCATAACTTTTCAATTTGGCTCTGAACCTAAAATTACCCTAAAATATAAAATTTTAAAAATATTTTAAAAGATAAAAATAGTTAAGTACAATAAAGTAAAAAAAATATATAATATATAGTTGCAATTAGTCACAGTGTATAGTGCAATTAGCCATATAACTTCATATAATTTTATTTTTATATATGGTAATTCCTTCCTTACTTTTATTACATTTTTTTCTTTTTTAAACCACTAGTTAAATGTTTTCTTTCCAATGTTTATTTTATCATCTATCTATTTATCTGTCTACCTATCTTCATCATCATCATCTATCTATTTGAACGTGCATTATTATCCATAAACCGTTTCACAGAGGCTGAGAGCTGTACTTCACTTATCTAAGAGGAACGTGGAGTTGAGAATTTAACAGAGAAGAGTCATGTGGTGTATGACTACTTACACTTTCCAAATAGGGCCACTATGACATATCCCACCCCACATGCCGTTACAATATGACAGATAGTCTTACCATTGGCTGAAGGGTTCCATTCCTCTCCACTTTGTTGAATGATTGTTTCTGTATCCCCAAAGAAGATGGCATAAGTAAAGCTATGTGTTTTCCAAAGGCAGGCATAAAAAAAAAATCATGAAATCCTGCCTTGTTCTTTTAAGAATCTTGCTCTTGAAACACAGACATCATGCTGTGAGGAAGCCATATAGTAGCCCCTTAGAGCTGCTCTAGTCTACAGACCAAGATCTAGCCTGTAGCCTGAATCAATCAACACACATATGAAGGAGCAAATCTTCATGTATGCCAGCATCCGCCTGTCTAATCATCCTCAGCATGCCAATCACCTCAGCTGACAACATGTGTAGCAAAAACAAGTTATGCTTGCCAATTGCTACTGAAATTACAGTTTCACTATCGAAGTATCTACTGATGGTTATTAAGCCTAGAGTAGGTCATATACATCAACAGACATTGGGAACATTATAATACATATGCAGTAGGCTTAAAGATCAATTTGACCATTTTAACAGAAATTTGGATGCTTTGGAAGATATTTCCTTTTTTTAAGATTTTATTTATTTATTCATGAGAAACACACAGAGAGAAAGGCAGACACACAGGCAGAGGGAGAAGCAGGCTCCCTGCAGGGAGCTTGATGCGAGACTTGATCCCGATCCCGGGACTTTGGGATCACGCTCTGAGTCAAAGGCAGATGCTGAACTGCTGAGCCACCCAGGCATCCCATTTGGAAGATATTTCTACAAGAAAAATATGAAAGTGTAGGCTGAGTTGGAGTATTTGGAAAGAAATATTTTGTTTAGCATTTTAAAGATCTGTATAAAATTTTGAGAATAGAAATTTATAATAAGCTTGTAGAAATTTATGAAAATGTAAAATAAAATTCAGTTATTAAGTTCAGATAATACAAATGTTTTCAAAAAAGGAATCATGATGGTATTTTTGACTCATCATTAAGCATTATTATAATGATAATATTATTAACTGAGGATTTAACTTTAAAGAATCATATTTACTGGTAGAAAGATAGCAGTGGATTTTTTAAAACCATGTTTTTCTATTAAAGGATTTATTAGTATAAAAATTGATCAATCAAAAATGATATAAACATTTTTATATAGAATGATAACTGTAGATATCAATAGGATTGCCAACATTTTAAACTTCAGCACTAGTTTTTTATAAGATACACTTCTATTACTCTAATAAAAATTAACATAATATTTGAAAAAGTATGGACCATGGTGTTTAACAGTTTATTAGTGTATTAGAGTCAATATTAATTGAAATAAAGAAAATAGAATGTCCTCAAAGTCCTGTGTCCCTTTCTGTAAATAAATATGAATTTCCCAGGCATTAACTGAGATCTCAGCTATAATCACAAAATACAACTATAAATACCTATATCCTAGTCCTAAATTTATTTCCAATAATCATGATCAAATCTGAGTCTCCATTAAAGAAATCACTGAACCTAAATCATTTTTAGAGGCAAAAGATGCTTATAGTATGTTTTAAGTAAGGTGTGAGCCATGTTTAATAGTCTTTTCTGAGATTTTTCATGTTATCTTGCTATTCTGCACAAAATATTTAGTTTCCTGAACATTTTTGTCACACCACAAATTATGAAAGAATTAAACACTTGAAAAAAATATAGAACAGCTTAAAGTACTATTTTATTAGCTTGCTTTTGAAAAAGGCTAATGTATGGTACCTGGAAGTATGAGAGAAGATTGAGATTATCTGTAAAGAAAAAAGAATGAGCTATAAAGAGGGTACTGTGCACGCCATGACAGTGTAATACCTACCTGTACAATATGGAATTTCCATCAATTCATTTCATAATTGACTGCAAAGTTTATACATTTTCAGCAATTGAAAGTACTCTCAAAATGCCACAGAACATTTTCATGTAAGACTTTTAAAGGCTTCTGAAGACCCAACCAAGCAGTGAACATATATATACCTGGGATTTTTCTCAATTATATAGAATGTACTTGGTCTTTGGAGTATGAACCACCAAGATACGTGCAAGAAATCTTCATTTTAGGAGAACTTCCACGGAAGTTTTCCATGGGGCCTTTTTCCTCAGGTTATGTAGCCAAGTCAAGCTGCCTCTCAGATTATACCAGGTAAAAGCCACCAGTAAACAAGTCGGCCCTACCCAAGGAGGGGTCAAACTAAAGAATGTTTCAAAAATCATTATTTGACTCATTCCTCCTTATCTTGTCAAGAATTGACACCAGAATCTCCAGTCATCCCTGGAGCTAAGTATGGAGATTTTTTTTCCAAACTAGCAATAAATAATTCTACTTTATGCATAGTAGGGATTCAGTCAAAACTTTTTTAAGATTTTATTAATTTTTGAGAGAGAGAGAGAGAGAGAATGAGCCAGGAAGAAGGACAGAAGGAGAGGCAAACTCCATGGGACCCAATGTGGACTCAATCCCAGGACCGGAGACCTGAACCAAAGGGAGACGCTTAACTGACTGAGCCACCCAAGTGCCCTAGGTAATATTTTTTAAATGCCTGTAGCAGTGTAGAGTCCTACCAAACAGAAACCATAAGGCCCAGTAGGATGAAAACTATGCTCTGATGCAAACTATACTTAATTAAAAATATATATATATGCAAATTAAAACCGGAACCAATACATGCCCTTCTAATAATATGGGAATCTGTAGCAATAATTACCAATAAATGAGGAAAGCCAGTCTATTCATTCATTCAGCCTGTCAATTAACAAGTATTTGTTGAGGACCAGCTATTGCTCTACATGGCACTTCCCCTGCTACTTTATTAATTTTTAAAAAACATGTAAATGTGAACTTTATTGGACACTATGAGTCAATTAAAAATTCACATTATATTCAAATATCGGTTATTATGGTAAGGGGTATTATTATCATGGGGCTTACTGCATTTAAGATATTTCTAAAAGTCATAAAGAGAAGACTGACTTAATATCACAGAAGAAAAGGATTTTGCATTAGCATTTTTTTTGTTTATTTCTTTACCATAAATGCATATATTCTCTAGCATTTGATTTTGACCTGACAATATGACTCTTGGTTTTTGGCAATGAATCTGTGCATTGTCAATTTTATTTTAATTGAAGATCTGAAATTATATCAATGGCCATAGACCCTGTGTAGACTTAATATCTCTGATCCCTAGTTCATCTTGATAATTTATTAGGTATTGTAACTCATAGAGATCAGCATAAAGGCAACACATTCAACTGTTCTCATAGGTTTTGTCTTTTGAGGGGATAATTATGCAAACCTCAGGAGGTTTTGAACAATAAAATCCTATGATTTTTGCAAGATTGTTATGGATGGAACCTGAGATGTATTTTCCAAGTATTGCAGATTTACATTAAATATTTTAAATATCTACCAAATATAAAAATATGCTTTTCTGCATTCCTATTCTTCATAAAATGCTTGCTTGTATTGTTTTTAGGAAGAATATTTTGACTTCTCACTTATAGCCCTACTGCCAAATATGTATCACTTAATAGAGGAAGAAAATAAAAATACGAATTTAAATTGCCCTATGTTTTTCAGAAGACTGTACTTTTATGGCCATTTAGAGCACTGTAACTACTTGTTTTTTGCTCTCCTTGCCAAATTTTTTCCCAAGCCACAAATGTCAGTTCCTATCATCTGCTGCTCTGTTTCTTACTGACACCCTACAGATTGCTTGAGTTGTATTCCAGCTCAAATTGGATCATTTGAGTAAAAAAGGAATTTTAAAATGTTGCTTCTTTCTTTAACTTCTTTTACCTCCTTCCCATACAACTTTACTATTGTAAATAGAAATTTCTTATTTCAGTGTGTAATGTTAAGCAACTCAAATGTGTGAGCCTTGGTTTGGCTTTTGAAAATTCTCAAAATACAAGCAATTGTCTTTCCAACAATAATTTAAAATAAGAAACTGTATATGTCAAAGATTTTAAAATTCCAATCAATCATGTAGACATTTAAAGTAATGGACACAATAGTTCTATAAAAAAAAAAAAATACTTTTATTAAAATGAACTTTAATAGCATGATTTTCGATTATTTTCAAGTGGTTTAAGATAAACTGTCTTTGGTAAAAGGAAATCTAAAAAATTCTCAACACTTTAGAATACTTTAAATGATTGATGATCTTTTGCAATATTTTATGAACATCTAATTCTAACAAAAATGTAATGATTCGGGATCCCTGGGTGGCGCAGCGGTTTGGCGCCCGCCTTTGGCCCAGGGCGTGATCTTGGAGACCGGGGATCGAATCCCACATCGGGCTCCCCGTGCATGGAGCCTGGTTCTCCCTCAGCCTGTGTCTCTGCCTCTCTCTCTTGTGTGTGGTGTGACTATCATAAATAAATAATATTTAAAAAAATAAAATCTTAAAAAAATATAAAAATTTAATGATTGAAATCAACCACAGTCAGTCACTGACATCACTCAGTGGTTTTTAAAGTATGCAAGAATTTATTACCATTACCATATCTTCTATATATGGTTTCCCATTTTTAGTAGCATTGTAGCTCAACAATATACAAGATCCAATATTTTCATGTTCACCCCAAGTCTTACTTTTAGGATTAAAAAAAAAAAAAAATGTATAATTCATTCATATTTAGTCCAACTTTGAAATTTTACTCTACATATATATTACTTGAAAGCTTGTTTAATAACTAATTTCAGTCTTCACTAGCAGAAATACAATATATGTCTAGAAGTATTTAAATAATTGTCAAACATAGTAGTTCTGATTCCAGGTGTCCTCAGACCATGTTTTAGGAACGTCATACAAAATATTAGGTGATTAATTACAGCATGAACTATTTACCACCCATAAGAATTTTTATTTTACTGGGCACCAGGGTGGTTCAGTGGTTGAGCATATGCCTTTGGCTCAGGTCATGATCCTGGGGTCCTGGGATCGAGTCCCACATCAGGCTCCCTGGATGGAGCCTGCTTCTCCCGCTGCCTGTGTCTCTGCCTCTCTCTGGGTCTCATATGAATAAATAAAATCTTTTTTTTTTTTTTACTGTAGTATTTTAAGCAATGGGAAATAGTCATTTAAAATGTATTGAGAATAAAAATAATGAGAGGAAGCAAGAGTTTTTTTTGTGGGAAAGCTCTAAATTGTATCATATTAATACTTTCATATCATTTTCTGCATATTATGCCAGTTCAGTCTACAAACTAATTTTAGATAAAGATAGTAACTTGACTTACTGGTATATATAATAAAACAATTCATAAGAAAGTTTGCCAAATAACATATTCATTATAGGTACAGGTTTTGTAGCCAGAATACCTAGGGTCAAGTCTTAGCAACTCAATGGACTCAGTGATGTAAGCTGTCAGAAATCTGGTTAACGAGTCTATAAAATTACTTTAAAAATTGTATTTCATAAATTTAATGTGAAAATAACATGGGTTAAGCATTTAAAACATTCAGAAGGGGATCCCTGGGTGGCGCAGCGGTTTGGCGCCTGCCTTTGGCCCAGGGCGCGATCCTGGAGACCCGGGATCGAATCCCACGTCAGGCTCCTAGGCTCCCGGTGCATGGAGCCTGCTTCTCCCTCTGCCTGTGTCTCTGCCTCTCTCTCTCTCTCTCTCTCTCTCTCTGACTATCATAAATAAATTTAAAAAATTTTTAAAAATAAATAAATAAAACATTCAGAAGAATGTATCATAAATGCTTATTAGATGATTGACTACCTATTATTTTAAGTCAATCATTAACATTTTTATTTTCAGTAAAAGCAAAATGAAATACAGTGATATCTTTGTACTATTAGTTTACAATAAACCTTCTTTTTAAACATTTTAATGGAAGTCGTTGATATTTGTAGAAACTCTATTTATATTATTTTTGCAAACCCCAGGGTATATTTAGAAATAGAACAATAATATACTGTTGGGATATAAACACTCTGAAAGTTTCCTACCCACACGTAGACTCACAAAAACTTCTAAGAAATGAATCATGCAATAGATGTAGACAAAATTAGATATCCCATTAAATTCCTGCTATGCTTTAATGGCTTCAAAAGTTTAAAGATGGTGTATGTAATTAGGGAATTATAATGTATTATGGCTTAATTCCATGCAATTATTTTACCTTAAAAGTTTCTCAGATCATGTTTCTTTATAAATTTACTTAAAAAAAGGTATTCTTAACTTTATTCTTATGCTATAAATGAATATATGTAAATGTAAAATATATATGTTTAAATCATTTGAGCATCTGTCTTTAGCAATATCATTTAAATCTTGATATTCTATAGTCTTTTGTTACAGATGGCTGAAAAATGGAATAGTCCACGTGGACCATTTCAGTTTTCTGGTCACTGCTTTATCATGTACCATCCCTGGGGCTCCTATGCCTCCCTTATTTTGTTTCTGGCAGCCTTGTGTAAATTGGAGTGTTCCTATTCTCATCTGCTCATTCCTTTACTGTCATAACAATCCCATTTTGTATTGGAAATTGGTCTTCTCTGAGGCTTAAATATTGTTTTATGTTCTTTATGGTTTCTATATTCTAAATGAAAACTAAGATTTATGATGCCCTGGAGAGACCACTTGGTTTCAGTCCTTCAAAGAAAAATGTCACATTAAAGACAGTGTTGGTAACCCTGCAGTGTATCAGAACATTTTATGAAATATTAACTGTGCTAAAAAGAGGGATAACAGCATGCTTAGCTATAGAGCTGAAAATTATTATATGTGTTAATGGGATATTATGAATATTCACAACATTTCTTAAATTACTTTCTTTTTATCTAAGATGCCATTCAACACTAGACCTTCCCTAGAACTAACTCCCTCCCTCACATCAGTTCTTAAAGTATTCTCTGTGTATCACTACACAGAAAGTGCTGAATAACCTCAAGGGAATTCATCTGTTGTCTTGTAGAAGAAGGATCTGTCTTTTAGGATAAATGTGAAACATTAGCAAATTCCACAGGATGCCATATAATTGCATTTCCATCCAAAGCAAAAACAACCATTATTTCTCAGGTTTCTCTTCAGTGAATTATTTTTATGTTATTTTCCTGAACTCCACTAGAGTAGCTCATGAGAAGCCCACACTAAGTCTTTCTATTTAAGGTCAAGACATGAATATTTTCATTTAAAATCACTAAGCTCTATTTCCTTTATCTTTTCATCCTCTTTGCAGACTTAAAACATATGATGTTATAGTCAAGCATATTCAGCCTTGGATAATCTTATTTTAAAGGAGAGTTGTAAAAAAAAATAAAATAAAAAATAAAGGAGAGTTGTTTTTGAGACATTCTAACCATTCTTTCCAAGTCTGCATGATCTCACTACTTCACCAAAAGTATTTTACAAAGGTCATGAATGACCTTACTGTTGATAACGCAATTTTCTTTTTATTTCTCAATCTCACTTTATATCAGAACCATTGTATTTGGTTATCCGATTTCCCTCTTCAAACTGTTGCTTCCTTAAGTTATGTGACAACATTTTCCTGTTGTTGGTTGCCTAGCAAAAGTCATATCTTTCATTATTTTGCTAATAAGTCTTCAGTGTTATGGAGACAATCACCATTATATTTACTTAGGGAAAGTATTTGCCCCCCTATGTCAATACAAATAATCTTGAATCATCTAAAAGATATCGGTGATCTTATTCTACTTGCTAATGTTTAGTGTGCAGATATACACATTTGTCAATATACCCTCTGGAATTTAAGGGGTGTGCTTGTTGGCTTCTGGGAAAGGTTTTCTATGCCAAAGCAAGTCCTTGCATAGAGGGAAACACCCCTTTTATTGGGTGGATATCATCCTGTATTCATGCAGCACTTGGAATTGCTGAGGCCATCTCATGATAGTGAAGGAAGGTAGTATCAGTATGACATACTGGGGTGCCTAAGTGGCTCTGTTGGTTAAGCATCTGACTCTTGATTTGAACTCAGGTAATGACTTCAAGGTCATGGGATGAACTCACATCCAGTTCTGTGCTCAGTGTTGAGTCTACTTGTCCCTCTCCCACTTGTACTCTCCATCTCTATTACTTTCTCTCTCTGTCTCTCATAAATAAGTAAATAAATAATTAAATAAATAAATAATTAAATAAATAAAATTTTTAGGAAAAAATACAACATATCACAATAGAAATAACTTAATTCCTTTATGAGATTGCTGAGTAATTGAATCAGCAAATCCTAAAATGTTCCTATGTGCTTTATCAGTATATAACTCACGCAGAATTCTGGTAATTCAGTAGTAAGCATTCTAAATCATATGGCTGGACTTGGTGGGTTAATCATTTTTTAGATAGAGAATAAATTCCTTAAGGATGTTAGATGTCTGGACAATCCAAAGTCCCTTTTGAAGTGTGATGCTATCCATAGTTTTAGCAGCAGTTCAGAAAATGTCAACTTTTGGATTTACCTAAGAATGCATTTTTTTCTTCCTGTATGTTCTAAAGTATCTTATAAATTCTTTGTAGTATAACTGCAAAGCAGTGGTGATTCAAAACAGCAGATTGGAAGTAGCATTGCCATTAATTATAGGACAGTAGAAACAATTGAAGAAGGATGAATAGGAGTCTTTATTCAGAAAATATTTAGTTGCTGACATTTTAGTGGTATCAATATCTACAGTATGATGATAATATTAGGCAACTGAAAAGGAATGGGAAAGAAAGTTATTATATACCACTAAAGAAAAGAGTTGCATCATATTGCTTTTTTAATTTTACATATAAAAGAAGAAAATGGATGCTATCTTTACATATCTGAAAGGGTCATGTCTTATTCTTCATTTAGTCAGAGGTCTGCAGGAGTCCTGGGTAACTATAAGTATCTACCATCATTTCTGTAAGATTTCATTTGAAAAATGAGGGATGTGCTTAATAATAATCCATTGGTTTAAAAAAGATGAGCTAACCTTTATGAACTAGATTCTCAATTTCTTGAGGTTATTGAACTATTTCTCCATATTAGCAAGCATGACTTAGAAATGTGGTTTAGAACTCTTGAATTATTTATTGAGAGTTTATTTTTAATATTTTATTTATTTATTCATAGAGACACAGAGAGGAGAGAGGCAGAGACACAGGCAGATGGAGAAGCAGGCTCCATGCAGGGAGCCTGATGTTGGACTCCATCCAGGTTCTCTAGGATCACGCCCTGGGCTAAAGGCAGTGCTAAGCCACTGAGCCACCTGGGCTGCCCTTATTAAAAGTTTAAAAAAAATTTTAAAAACTGTAAGAGATACATTCATAAACACTATAATTAAATATAGAGAGAAGAAAAAAATAAGTTCAAATGACCCACATGAAGGCAAGATAAAAAACAAAGGGACAACAAACAGAGGAAACATTTTAAAAAAATGATAGAGGGGCAGCCCAGGTGGCTCAGCGGTTTAGCGCCGCCTTCAGCCCAGGGCCTGATCCTGGAGACCCAGGATTGAGTCCCACATCGGGCTCCCTGCAGGGAGCCTGCCTCTCCCTCTGCCTGTGTCTCTGCCTCTCTCTCTCTGTCTCTCATGAATGAATAAATAACATCTTAAAAAAATAAAATAAAAAAAAAAAAAAATGATAGAGCTTTACCATCTCAGAAGTTATATTAAATATAAGTGATACTAATATACCTCCCCCAAAAAAGAAAGACTGATAGAGTGGATTAAAAAAAGACCCAACTTTGTCCTCTTCAAAGATTTATTTGAGCGTAAGAGGGACAGAGAAAGAGAATCTCAAGCAGACTCCCTGCTGAACATGGAGTGAAGCTGGACTCTATTGCAGGACTCTGAGATCATGACCTGAGCCAAACACAAGGGTCAGGTGCACAACTGACTGAGCCATCCAGGCACCCCCCAGCTCTGTGCTCTTTATAAGAAATTCATATCAAAGTCAAATTAAATGACATGGGTACATGGAAAGTAAAAAACAAACAAAAAAAGAGGCAAACCAAGAAACAGGCTATAGAAAGCAAACTGATGTTATCAGAAGGGAGGTGGGGGTGGGAGATAAGTTAAGAAAATAAATAAAAACAAAACAAAAGGAAAACATACAGATGATAGTAAAGAAAATTACTAGAGACAAAGTGAGGATAAAAGGACCAATCAGGAAGATATAATGATTGAGATGTGTACATACCAAACAGTAGAGTTTCAATACAAATGAAGCTAAAAACTTTTAAGATCTACTCTCTTAGCAACTTTCCGATATGCATTACAGTATTAGTAACCTAGTCACGATGTTGTACATTATATCGCCAGAATTTATTTATCTTATTAGTAGCAGTTTATATCTTCTGATCGCCTTTACCCATTCCCTCCAAGTGCCCTTGACTTTGGAAACCAACAATTTGTTTTACATTTCTATGAAGGATTTTTTTTTGAGATTCCACATATAAGTTAGATAATATATAAGTGTCCTTTCTCAACAACCTGACTTATTTCATGTATTATAATGGCTCTCAAATTCATCCATGTTATCATGATATATTACATTTTCTTTATCCATTTATTCACTGATGGGCACTTAGATTGTTTCCATGTCTTGGTTATTTAAATAATGCTACAGGATACATAGTGCTGTAGATATCTCCTTGACATAGTGACTTTGTGTCCTTTGGATATATACCAAGAAATGGAATTGCTGTGTCATATGGTAGTCCAATTTTAACTTTTTGAGGAACCTCCATACTGTTTTCCATACTGGCTGCACCAGTTCACATTCCCACCAACAGTGCATAAGGGTTCCATTTCATTTAACCTTGTCAATACATTATGTCTTATATTTTTTTTTTCTTTTTTTTTTTTTTTTTTTTTTTTTTTTTTTTTTTTTTACTTTCATTTTTTTTTTATTGGTGTTCAATTACTAACATACAGAATAACCCCCAGTGCCCGTCACCCATTCACTCCCACCCCCCGCCCTCCTCCCCTTCTACCCGCCCCTAGTTCGTTTCCCAGAGTTAGCAGTCTTTACGTTATGTCTCCCTTTCTGATATTTCCCACACATTTCTTCTCCCTTCCCTTATATTCCCTTTCACTATTATTTATATTCCCCAAATGAATGAGAACATATAATGTTTGTCCTTCTCCGACTGACTTACTTCACTCAGCATAATACCCTCCAGTTCCATCCACGTTGAAGCAAATGGTGGGTATTTGTCATTTCTAATAGCTGAGTAATATTCCATTGTATACATAAACCACATCTTCTTTATCCATTCATCTTTCGTGGGACACCTGCACCCCGATGTTTATAGCAGCAATGGCCACGATAGCCAAACTGTGGAAGGAGCCTCGGTGTCCAACGAAATATGTCTTATATTTTTGATGTAGGTCATTCTAATAGTACGAGATCACATCTCATTGTGGTTTTGTTTTGCAGCTCTCTGATAATTAAGTGGTATTGAGTACTTTTCCTATACTTGTTAATTGTCTATGACCCTTCTTTGGAAAAAATGTTTATTCAATTCCTCTGACCATTTTTGAATCGTTGTTGTTGTTGTCATTGAGTTATATGAGCTCTTTCTCTCCTTAGGATAGTAACCACATATCACATACGTCATTAATAAATATTTTCTTCCACTCCATAGGTTACTATTTCTTGTTTTTGATGGTTTCTTTTGCTGTGCGGATTTTTAGTTTGGTGTAGTTCCACTTGTTTATTTTTGGTTTTCTTGTCTTTGCTTTTGGTATCAACTCTAAAAATGCATTTATTTTTGTATTTAAGTTGTTTTCTACTACTTGTACTCTCTTGATAGTAATAGATTTCATAATACTTCCTAAATTTCAAATCAATGATTGCTATATCAAGATGTAATACAAAATCAATTATGGATGATATAACAATTAGATAAAATAGCTAGATAAAATGTTGTTGTGCTTCCCTGTGTCACGTAATTACTGTGATATGTATTAGAAAGAATAAAATAGTATAATGTCAACAATAAATGTGCATGTATTTTTGAAAACCTATTGATAAATACAAAAAACTACAAACCTGCAAGAGCAGATAAAGATTGTTATGCATATGAAGGGTTTATTCTTTGAAAAACTGCTTAGTAAAGATACCACAATATAATCTGTGCATTCTCCTCCTTTATGAGACTCTTTCACACATCACATTGGAATGGATTATACTGACAACAAGGCTAAGCAATACAGTGTCTGTTTCTGTTACCACAACAACAGTAGTCTTTACATGGCATGGTTTTCATTCTGTGTTCCTGTTAATCTTTCTTTCTTTCTTTATTCATTTTTAAAGACATTGATAGAAGGCACATAATCTTTGTATACAGTAAACATTACAATTTGAATAACTATGCTGAGGTGGAATTTTACATGACAGTAGGGAATTCACATGAGAGCAATTGAAACACATCACTTTATTATACTTAGGAGTGTAACACTTAATTTTTTTTTATCACTGGATGTCAGGTACCTAGCCTGATTCTGTTTCCAAGTCTGTAATTTTGGAACTCTTTAAAATATTTTTGTTGGCTTATTTAACAAAAACTTTATTCAAAACTGCAATGAAGTTTTATTAATATTAAATTACCTCAAATTTTGAATATCTTAGATAATTATTGTGTTTAGTGACTTCATAAAAAGGGAATGACTGAAGTTCTTTTTGCCTGGCCATTGTAATATTTCATGAAAGTATTTTTCATGTTATAATATCTGGTATGCATATTATAGCTCTATGTACACATATATAACTATATCTCTATGTGCATATATTTTTCTGTCATTGTTTTTATTACTAAATGTGTTAAACTTAAAATGAAAATTAAAATAGGGATCCCTGGGTGGCGCAGAAGTTTAGCGCCTGTCTTTGGCCCAGGGTGCGATCCTGGAGACCCGGGATCAAATCCCACATCGAGCTCCCGGTGCATGGAGCCTGCTTCTCCCTCTGCCTGTGTCTCTGCCTCTCTCTCTCTCTCTCTCTCTCTCTCTCTCTCTGTGACTATCATAAATAAATAAAAATTAAAAAAAATAAAGTATTAAAAAAAGAAAATTAAAATATACTCTTTTAGCTTTGTTTGTATTTTGCATTTTAACTATATCTCATGTGTCAGGGAGATGGTACTATTGCTGCTTCTTTTAATGTATGAAAAATATGACCAGAAAAATATTTGAGAAACACATGAGAAAGAGTCGGTAGTACTTTTCATATTTCATAATGAAAAAAGAAATATTTCTTTCTTTAATTCCGTATCATCAGGCAGGATTACTGTCTTGATTTTTATCAAGTTTTATGAAAGTTCACAGTGTGAAAGTCATACTCTTCTATAATTTAATCTATCATAGTTCCCAGACAAGCTGAAAATGAGAAGAGTAGTTGTAAGTTAAATTTAGACGACTAATTTTTTTCTAAATTTAAGTTAGAAATTTAATTGATAAGAATGATAGTGAGTTATTTTAGAAGCCCTACATTGTGGAAGTGTAAGATACAGATAAAACAAACATATATGTGAAGATAATGTCAGGAATGATAAAAAAAAAAGCATGGGAAGTAAGAGAGAAAGTTTGGAGAAGATCAAAACAAAGTTAAAATTGTATTACTTAGACCCTGATATATAGTCTTAACAGGAGTCTGAATTTAATGCTGAGTGATTCTGAACTATTGAATTAAACTGAGATAAAATTCTTTAAACCACATCATTCATCTTCTCAATATAATACAGTGAATTAGTGTCACCTTATACTTATTCTTTGCTCATCTCAGCCAACAGTAAAATTCTTCACCAGCACTGCTTCAATATACATTTTACAAATATCTCTGCAACTCTTTCATATTCCTTTGCCTAGCCTTGGCACTAATACTTCTGATAAACTTCATTTCTGCCCTATTGTAATAACAGTAGGTGTAGAGCTTATTTTAATGTCAGTTTTGGAAAGATATGCATAAAGCATAAATTTTCTTATACTCACATTGAATTTCAAGCCTTAAAAAAATCTTGCTTGTCCTATGAATGGAATGTTGAATAGAAAAAGTAGTTTTTTTCTTTCCATTTATTTCAATTCTAAACAATTAATTGGTTATTTTAGTAAAACTATAATTTTTTCCATTACCCAATTAACTTTTCCCTCTATTCATGCAATAAAAAATCAACACATTGACAATTCATTTTTGATGTCCCCAGAGCCAACATCCTTAGAGTAAGATCATAGTTTCCAGGATGTCTACCTACTTACAAGAGTATAAGAAAGACATTCACACAAACGACTGAGCCAAATTTTCTTATGGTTTCTTTTCCTTTTTAGGGGATAAAAAGTTCAACATCAGAAAAACATCCTATTTCCTGAAGGTGCTCAATTCCATCAATAGGAATTAAGAGAAGACCTATGACCTATGTGCAACTTGCCCCTTCCTAACAGAGTAGAATAACCCCTTCATCCTTGCTAGACATACATATCCCAACTAGGACATGAGCGTCAGCATCACAGATCAAAAAAGCAACAATGTGATTGAAATAAGAACCTACCTTCCCCAGCCTACATGTTTCTTTAAACAGAGATTAAGAGAAATCTTAGATACCCATTCTTCTCTCCATCCTTTCACCTGTTTCTCCATAATTCTATGCAACAAGCCCACCAGGATGATTAGGAATTAAATTTCTTCCTATCAGTGACAATAGGAATCACAGGTCAATCTTAACTCCAGACTCTAAGTTTTATAAGTTTTTCAGGTTTCTATCAGTTTCTCTTCCCTTTATTACTCCCCCACACTCTGAAGACTCTTCAGTGTTCCCTTATAATTGGAAGTTGCCCAGATCCTCAATGTCTTCTTTGAACATTCTTCTCAACATTTTGCTCTGTTGTGAATTTGGCCTTCCCCTAAAGTTAGTGTTTTCCTTGAAGTTCACTCAAGTGGTGGCTCATTGTTGTTTGTTTCTTCTGAATCAGAGAACACTAGTAGAGGATATGCTAAAAAATGACACCTGGGCACATAATTTTCAAACTACCCGGAAAATAAAGCAAAAGATAAACTCCTGAAAGAAACCAGAAGTTGAGGAAAAACACTTTACCGATAGAAAAACAGAACTTAGAATTACATCCTACTTCTAAGAAACTATGCAAGCAAGAAAAAAGTGAACTACATATTTAAAACATTGAGAGAAAAATAACATCAACATAGAATTTTGTACCCTACAAAATTATGCTTCAAAAGTGAAGGAGAAATAAAGGCTATTTTAGACAAATAAAATTGAGGGAATTAGTTGCCAGTAGATGTGCACAAAATTTGAGAGTTTCTTTAGAGTGAATAGAAATGATACACATTGGAAACTAATTTCCACATAAAGAGAGAGCATTAACGAAGTAAGGGAAGGAAAATTTAAACTGTTCCTATTGTTAATTGATCTAACCAGAACAGTTTGTTCAAAATATACCAACAATGAATTTGATTATACATGCTTATATATATATATATATATATATATATATATATATATATATATATATATGAATATATACATGCTTGTGGATGTCCATATACAAGTAAATTGAAAGACACAGACAAGAGAAAAGGAGGGGACTAGGATTGTGGTGTTATTATAAAGTACTCACAGTATCTGTTAAATGACATACCGTTGTTTAAAGTGGTCATGGATTAGTTGTAAATGTATATTGCAAACTGCAGGGCAACTAGGAGAAAAAATGTTAAAAACAAACAAATCAAGTATTGATATGCTATAAAAAAGGAGAAAAATGTAACTGTAACTGTCCAGTTAAAACCACAAAACACAGAAAAAGAGTGGAAGACAAAAATAAGAACAGGGCAAAAATAATAACACTAAAAAACAATAACAGAAACAAATGTGTATATATAGAGAGATAGATATGCTTGATCCTCCTTTAATTTGAATGCAGCCACTTTTTTCCCTTCCTCTCTTATGATCTCACAGGATGAAAATTCCCTTAACTGACTTGATGGCTTTTCAGTTTCCAATGGAGTAGAAAAATATTTGCCACTCTGCAGAATAATTGCTATTTAGAGAGATGCACAGTGAAACTTTATGGACAGAGAAAGGTGTAAAGGTTCAGAGGTGTTTTTTAAAAAGAAGCAACATTTAGACTGACATTTAAGGTTGTGAAAGAATCTAATAAACTGGTTGGTGAGTTCAGGCCATCTAAGAATAACAAGATTGAGGATATTATATTTCAGCATTCTTTAGAGTGGGGAGCCACTCATTTAAAAAAGCAGCAATTTGTTCAGTACTTGGCCTACACTCAGTATATACTGCTGGAACCCAGACTTTAGAGAAATTTGTTGAAATTCTCTGTACAACAAAAAGGATAAATTTGATCCATTAGTAAGAAAGGATGAAAAGCTGAGGACTGTTTGAAGGAGGGCAGAGGAGATCCAAAAAATGCAAGAAAAGAAAAGATAGAAAACCAAGAGCATCATGGATGAAAAAGTTTCTTGAGGAAAGAATATTTTTGCTATGTGATGCCTGAGATACATACACTTCTTCAACTTTATCAAATTTTAGTAAAGTACATATTGCTTACCAGTGCTTCTTATTGTAGGAAAATTTTAAGATGGATTGAACTCAGAGAGGGAAGAGCTTATATTCACATCTTTGCGAATGCATGGCATGTCAGGTGAAAAGCTGGAGGAAAAATATTTCAGTTGGTATCAGGGTTAACTGAGATCTGTCATTTTAGAAATTACTCTTTTTTAAAAATTGAGCTTTATTTATGAAAATAAAAATTGTAACTTAACAGATGCCTTATAAATTAAATTAGCTAATTCTGTAGGATATTTCTCCCTTATAAATTTCTTTTTTCATATAATAGACCTAATGCTTTGTGGAACCTGCTTTGGGAAAAGATGGCTTCACTACCAAAAATGAACGTCAACAAAAAGAAAAATATCTGAATACAAATGAAATCTGTAACTATTTATGGAAAATATTTTCTATTAACCAACCAAGTAGAAATAGCTAGAACAAAGGAAAGATTTTATTTACAGTGTTTTCATTCCTTAAAATAAGGGCCCGTGAATGGCTTTTTGTCCTTTCCTTTTTTAAGTCAGTATTATTAGTCAGAATAGGCTGGGTTAATGCAATAATAAATAAACCCTGAAGACCTTAGTGCTTAAGCCAAGAACAACTTGTGTGTATGTATTTCATACCTTGATGATTTGAGAAAAAATATGTAATGTTATAGATAAGTAGGGAGATAGATGAGAGTTGAGTGACTCCTTTATAGCATGATACTCTTTAAAATTTCGGCTGTTTGGATGTTCTAATTCTATCATCTATTAACTACTCAGATGAGAGAATTTGGAAAAAATATTATAAAACAATAAAACTATCTATGATGGGAGAGTTTGGCTCTTATCTCACAGAGTCAAAGAATGAATCTTGCAGACAAAGGAGAGTGAGTAAAGGAATA
>NW_023331212.1:0-43741 GCF_011100685.1 Canis lupus familiaris | reverse complement strand
GGGTGGAACAGGGAAGAGAGAGAGAGATTCTTAATTTCTAAGACCAGCCCAGAGCCCAACAGGGCTCAGTCTCACAACCTGGAGATCAGAATCAAGAGTCGACACTTAGCAAACTGAGCCACCTAGGCACATTGCAAGAATCTTTATTATAAATATAGTTATTTATAAAATTTATATGGAAAGACAAAAGAAATAGAATAAGGAAAGGAAGAAAAGGAGGGGCATTATACTATCCAATTTTAGAACTTCCTGTTTCGCTACAGTAACCAAGACTGTATGATGTTGACACACACAGAGATAGACACAGAGATCAGTGGAATTGAATAAGAATTCACAAACAGACCATACAGATATTTTTCAACTGATTTAATATTTGAAGTGACAGATGCAATTTAAGGGAAGAACAAGAGCTTTTGCAAGAAATGGTACAGAAGCAATTGGACATAGATTGCCAAAAAAAAAAATCTTCAGGATCTAAGGCTAAGCAAAAGTTAGTTCATTTGATACAAAAAGCATGACAAATAAAAAGAAAACTGGATCAATTGGCTTCATCAAAATTAAAAATTTGCTCTATAAATATCATATAAGAGGACAAAATTCTAGGTACAGGCTAAGAGAAAATAATTATAATTCATTAGAGATGGTAAATAAGTATGTTTAAGATGTTCAACATCAGTAGCCTTTAGGAAGTTTATTATTAAAACTAAAAAAGAAGAGTACCTGGGTGGTTCAGTTGGTTGAGCTCCAACTCTTGGCTTAGTTCAAATCACAGCATCAGGATTGTAAGATAGAGCCCCTCATAGGTATCCACACTTAGCACAGAGTCTGCTTGAGAGATTCTCCTCCTCTGCCCCTTACCTGCTGTGCGCTCTCTCTCTCTCTCTCTCTCTGAAATAAATAAATGAATCTTAAAAAAAATAAAATGGTACCACACATGTATCAATATCACTAAATAATAAACAGTGACACCAGTAAACAATAGTAAGGATCTGGAGTAACTTTAACTCACGGTGATGGCGAGAATGTAAAATAGTACAGCCATCTTGCAAACCTTTGGCAGTTTTTTCAAATTTTATTTATTTATTCATGAGAAACACACAGAGAAAGGCAGAGACAAAGGCAGAAGGAGAAGCAGAGGGCTCCTACAGGGAGCCCAATGTGGGACTCAATCCCAGGACCCTGGGATCACAGCTTGAGCCAAAGGCAGATGCTCAGCCACTGAGCCACCCAGGTGCACCCCTTTGACAGGTTCTTAAAAAAGTAAACATTCAAGTATTCCATGTACCAGCACTTAGATTCCTGATCATTTATATTAGAGAAATGACAACATGTTGATACAAAGCCTAAACCTGAATGCTTATGCTTGCTTTTTTTTAAGAATCAAAAACTGGATTCAAATGTCCTCCAACAAAAAACAGTTAAGTAGACTGCAGTTCCTTCATACTATGGAGTACAACTGAACAATTACAAAAAAAACAACAAACATATAATGTTTGTCCTTCTCCGACTGACTTACTTCACTCAGCATAATACCCTCCAGTTCCATCCACGTTGAAGCAAATGGTGGGTATTTGTCATTTCTAATAGCTGAGGAATATTCCATTGTATACATAGACCACATCTTCTTCATCCATTCATCTTTCGTTGGACACCGAGGCTCCTTCCACAGTTTGGCTATCGTGGCCATTGTTGCTATAAAATCGGGGTGCAGGTGTCCCGGCATTTCACTGCATCTGTATCTTTGGGGTAAATCCCCAACAGTGCAATTGCTGGGTCGTAGGGCAGGTCTATTTTTAACTGTTTGAGGAACCTCCACACAGTTTTCCAGAGTGGCTGCACCAGTTCACATTCCCACCAACAGTGTAAGAGGGTTCCCTTTTCTCCGCATCCTCTCCAACATTTGTGGCTTCCTGCCTTGTCAATTTTCCCCATTCTCACTGGTGGGAGTTGGGATCTCATTGTGGTTTTGATTTGTATTTCCCTGATGGCAAGTGATGCAAAGGGAATATAAGGGAAGGGAGAAGAAATATGCGGGAAATACCAGAAAGGGAGACAGAACGTAAAGACTGCTAACTCTGGGAAACGAACTAGGGGTGGTAGAAGGGGAGAAGGGCGGGGGGTGGGAGTGAATGGGTGACGGGCACTGGGGGTTATTCTGTATGTTAGTAAATTGAACACCAATAAAAAATAAATTAAAAAAAATAAACTCTATGCCCTGCAAAGGCTAAAAACAAAAACAAAAACAAAAAACAAAACAAAACAAACAAACAGAAAACTACTGATACATGCAACAACCTGTATATTTCTACCGAGAGGGAAATAAACCTCAAAAGGTAACATACTGTTTTGATCCCGTATATATGACATTCTTGTAATTATAATATAATAGATAATAAAAGAGATTAGTGGTTGCCAGGTGTTTGAGAGGGTGTGAATTTGAGAAGGAAGTTGGTTTGTTTATATGAAGAAAAAATGAGGGATCCTTGCGGTGAACTACATTTTTGTTTCTTGATGGGATCAGTGTCAGTATTCTGGTTGTGATATTGTACTATAGTTTTGCAATCCATTCTGTCTTTGGAAGGAACTTAATAATGGATCTATAAGAACTCTCTGTATTATTTTTGCACCTGCACGTGAATCTTAAATTATCACAAAATAAGAAGCTTAGCTAAAAAAGAAAAAAAAATACAGAGGCATGTGTCTTACAAAATTTCAGCATGATCTATAACCCCTTATTATTTAGGAAAAAAAAGATATCTTTTTGGCATTTAACATGCATAGTCCAAAATCAAGCCAGGATGACTGGATTTAATTCTTCATAAACACCTTGAGTGTTTTAGACTAATTGGGGTTTATTTATAACTGGAAAACAGGAATGAGTAATAATTTAAAACTGTATGATATGCTGAATTAGCAACTATATTCAAATATTTGAAAATTTATACAGTCATATTTTCTTTTTTCTTAAATGAATACTGGAAGTAATGGCAGAAGTATCAGTGACACAGGTTTCATTCATCAATGAGGAATTACTATTATAATATTTAATACGTATTAATTGATTTTTACCTGGGATATTATAAATACTTGATGTATATAATTCATTTAGTCCTGAAAACAACATAATGTGATCATTAATTATACTACCCACATTTTACAGATGATGAATATAGAGGGTTAATATTGGCCTGTAGCAGGGTTAACTTTTGAGTCAAAACAGTTTGACATTGAAGCTTTTGCTATTAATAATTGTGCTATAGTATTTTTGCTATATGTTAGTATGTTTTCCAACTACAGTGGAATGAACTAGAAATACATGGCAGCCCCAGTGGCCCAGTGGTTTGGCACTGCCTTTGGCCCAGGGTGTAATCCTGGAGTCCTGGGATTGAGTCCCACATCGGGCTCCCTGCATGGAGCCTACTTCTCCCTCTGCCTGTGTCTCTGCCTCTCTCTCTCTCTCTCTCTCTCATGAATAAATGAATAAAATCTTTATAAAAAAAGAAATACATAACCCAAGAAAGTTTATTAGCCTCTTTATTCACTAATCCTGTCATTTGACATCTATAGACATATTTCCGAATTTCCTTAATTCAGATAATGTCAGCAAGTTTTCCTTGAACAGTACTTTGTTGTTTGAAATAAGTAATTGGAAGAACATCTTATATTAAAATTTATATGAATAAGAATGTATAAAAATTAGGGATCCCTGGGTGGCGCAGCGGTTTGGCGCCTGCCTTTGGCCCAGGGCGCGATCCTGGAGACCCGGGATCGAGTCCCACGTCGGGCTCCCGGTGCATGGAGCCTGCTTCTCCCTCTGCCTGTGTCTCTGCCTCTCTCTCTCTCTGTGTGTGACTATCATAAATAAATAAAATTAAAAAAAAAACTTTAAAAAAATCTTTAAAAAAATGTATAAAAATTAAACATAAAATGACGTCTTTAAATGTATATTTTCTCTGTATATGTAAATTTATATATATGTAAGATATAAATATATAAATGTATATATATAAGAATATATAAAACTTAAACATAAAAGGACATGTCTTTAAATGTATATTTTCTCTGTATATGTAAATTTATATATATATGTAAGAATATAAATATATAAATGTATATATAAGAATATATAAAACTTAAACATAAAAGGATATTTCTTTAAATATATATTTCTCTATATGTATTCTTGATACATATTATGTAAATATGTATTCATGATTATATGTTACATATCATATATATACACTATGTAAATGTCAATCAGGAAAAATATTTCCTCATATTCAGACTTATGCCTGATTTTGTTTAATAATGAAAGCATTGTATACTTTTTTTTTTAAATTTATTTATGATAGTCACACAGAGAGAGAGAGAGAGAGAGGCAGAGACACAGGCAGAGGGAGAAGCAGGCTCCATGCACCGGGAGCCCGATGTGGGATTCGATCCCGGGTCTCCAGGATCGCGCCCTGGGCCAAAGGCAGGCGCCAAACCGCTGCGCCACCCAGGGATCCCTCCTTTTCAGTTGTTTTGATAATCTATAAATCTTGTTGCCTTGGAGCATCTAATTCATTGATGCTTAGGTGAATGCATGTCCACTGTATAGAATTCATTTTTTTAATGCAATTTTGAACTATGGGACTTGAAATCCAAGCAGTTTAAAGGGAAATATATCTCTTAATTTCATTAGCTCTTGGTTGTAATTGATGACTTATTATAATAGAGTTTTATGAAATGGAGGTCACAATCAGACAGGACTGTGGGGACAGGGGAGATTTTCCTTTCTGTCACATGTAAAGTCTAAAAATAAGAAGAGAGAACAAACATTGGCCTACAATACAACCCACATCTGGAACTCCTCTCTTCATAAAAGTTTGGTTGGAGTAATATTGGAGGATTTAAGAAAAATGCCTGAGGAAGTTCCATCTTTTGTCGTGTTTAGTTCTTTGCCTCCTACACCAACCTTGTTGCAGGCACATTTATGGAATCTTATTTAGTCTGGTTATTCAGAAGGAGAAACTTGCTTTAACTATTCTAAATTACCCTGCATTTTTATTTTATGTGAATAATATTCACATTGGAGAGGACAGTCTTAATATGGGGTAGCACTGTTGCCAAAAGCTATAGTGAACATCTTTTTTTATGATGATATTAGAATCACAGCAGACCCAAGAAGGCCAACAGAGATTATATAAACAGACCCAAGGGGGTTTTCAGAAACAATGATAGCTGATGTTGGCTGTCATGTCAGGGTAGATGGCCATACAAATTAGAATATGATATTGTCATTGCATATAAGATACATCAACCAATGACATCATCACATGATATAGGCAGATATCTACTCAGAGGAAAATCTGGACCAGTATTTTCTTAGCAGAGGCTACAGAAAATAAGTGTGGGATACTATTTTCACTTTACCATCGCAAGGTTAAGTCATATGAGTCTACTGTGAATCCACTCCATATCTTGAGAAGGAGTAGTAAGATAAATGTGGAAATTTTAAAAGAAATATATTTTACCTAAGAGACTATAAGTTTCCTTACAGATCTATGTGAGTTATTGAATTAGAATAAGTTTCATAGATTTTAACAAATACTAATCTCTCCTATCATGTGAGAAAATTTAAGGGTAATAAAATGGTTTAGATACATGAAAAAAGGACAGAAAAAGATATGTTGCCTGTATATCTTAATATAATATCAGCAAATTTGGATCCCCATATTAACAATGGTAAAGGGTTATAAATTGGGGGGGGGAAGGCTATACTAAAGAAAGATTATAAATTCTATAGAAAGATCAGGGAAATTTTCACATGCAAGAAAGAAAGCCACATGTATAGAATTACTGGGTGAACAGAGATGCATCCGATGCTACTGGTTGGGGAGAGCATCTTATACAGAGGAATGAGCCTTTGTAATATACTATACATTACTATACGTTTCAGTTTGTATTTGAAAGAAGGAGTTTTAGAATCGTCAACGTTTGAGGTGCAAATGGAGCTATGAATAACAAGATTGGGCTAGAGAAATATAAATAATTATGTCATAGATGGTGCACTTAAATGTTTCACAAAAAGAAAGGCTATGGTTTAATTTGTGTTTTGCCTTGATCATTCTCCCAATAGTATGAAAATTTGATGTAAAAAGGTAAGATACACTGAGAGGGAGGATTACTTGAGAAGTAGTAGTTGTAGTCCCAGAGATTCAAGATGAAGACCAATTTAAAGTAAGTAATCAACTGTAAGGATAATTAGGTGAAAAGGTATTTGGAGAGAGACTTAATGGGAGTCAGTCAGTTGTTGGCTAAGCTATCGATAAAAGTAGAGATCTGGACTACTTCTTGAATCTGAGTTTTATGATTGGGTGGAAATTGATGCCATTGCATAGTTAGCAAAAGCAGGCATGAGGTAGATTTGAGCTAAGGAATAGGTTCAGGGTCAAAGAAGAGAAAATGAACTTACTTTTTCTCATGTTGAATTCTTGTTATCAGTAGCACATCTAATAGGAGGTGTCCCACAAATATTCTGTTCAGAATCTCAAAACTAGAGATCTGAATGTGCTGGTTAGTTACATAGCTGTCATCTTTACATCTTTCTCAACTTACTGAGGAAAATTAATATATTTTATTAATCTTTGAAGCCTCAAATGACTGAAATATCACATAAGTTGTAAGTTCTTATGGTTTCTTTCTCAAAAAATAAGTTACAGTGAACTCAAGTTTCTTGTACTGTTCTAGTATTCTTATATTTCCTATGGTGTGGAGATTGCGAATGCCTAAAGTTTTAAATTGGCATAGAATGCCTAAAGTTTTAAATTGGCATAGAATGCTTTAAATTTGATTGAAGTATTCATGATTGTCCAATTATAATGATAAAAATAAGATCATGGGAAAAAAAATAAAAACTCTTTTTAGTCCTTAGTGGCAGATTGATATGTGACCATTCATTTGAGCAAAAGAAATTTCTACATTTCTTCATAAACTGAAACTAATGTGGTTATTTATATGATGAAATAGAAAGTAGACTTTAAAGATTTGATTCAAATTCAACTGGAATAAGACATCAAATCAATATATTGAAATTATTCTATCATCCATCTTTTCTTGAATGGATTATATTGTTTTAGAAAAAGGTTAGTTTATTTTTTCATTCATTCTGATTAGCTAACAATCTTGCCAAAAATGGAATGCCATGGATAATGCATCAGTATACTCAACTCAAATGTTCAATATTATTCTTAATACAAATAGCTTGTAATACCCAATAAAGTCACTTTTCTTTGACATGAACTAAAATATCTAATAAAGGGGTGACAAAAGCACTAAAATGAAAGCCATCATTATATTGAGTTAGAAAGAGATTTATTTAACTGGTTAGGATTCTCACTAGAAATAACTGCATTCAATTTGTTAATAGTACTGTGAGGTTTTTTATAGGCTGCAATTTTTTTAACTGTTCCACTGATAGTTTAACATTCACAGGACTAGCTTTAGTTCCACCACCATCAACTCGCTGTGTGAATTTCAAATTTACATTTGGCAAAAAACAGGAAATTACTTTACCTACAGTGCTTATTCTGAAATATAATTTAGGATATGGTGTTTATTCTTCTGTTTTTTAATAGCATCTACTGAGAAATCACTTTATTGGGAATCCAAACAACTGGAATTTATTTCATGTTCTATAATTTTATGAGAAGCAACTGAAAATAAACAGGCTGATACCATGACTGTATTCATAAAAGGAACTTAGAGACTATGGTCAGTACAAAACCTATATTAATGATCCTACTTTCGGCAACAAAATACTGGATGTGTATGAAACAAACACATGCATATTAAAGATGCCTATTACTGATTGAACTATTAGAGGAAGATGATAACCTATTTTCTGAGAATTTTGGCTCTGGCATCTAACTGCCCAGATTTGAAACATTATGGCTCACTGTTAATTATAGCATTAAATGCAGGTTATGTTACTATAACTTTAAAAAGTTGTAAAAAATATATATATATATATATACATACACAAATATTTGATCTTGAATTCATTAGAAACGTTTATTCATTTTTGAAAAATAAACATAAAATAACTGATAATAATCATCTCCATTTTATAAGTAATCTCCATTATATAAGTAAGGAAACTGACATAACCATGTTTGAGGAGCATCCCAGATTTATCAGCTAGTATGTCTACAAACTATGTTCTCACACTGACTTAGTCACCATAGATACCTAGCATATTTGTTTTATTAAGAACACTGTTGTACCTGTATTACTGCAGAATAGGAAACAGGGCAACCTATATATCTCATAGGACTCAAAGAAATATTCTGTATCTAGAGAATATAGTCTGAATTGAAAATTATAAATATAATTTCTGTATCCAAAAGGTATTACCAAAATAAGAATTGGGCTTTTAGTTGATGATAAATTTAATGCAGTTATTTTAGGTGCTATTCATTAGAAAATACCAGATAATCCTAAATAGCTATTGTCATTATTATTCTTTGGGTATACCTAACTCTGCTGTTTAAAAAAACAAAAAAACTAAACTAAACTAAATTTGCATTTCTCACTCTTTCCTTATTGGAGTTAATGAATTACAGTTATAGATTCATTGCATTTATGTAGATCTCCCTCTGATTATTTTTCAAAACTCTGATGTATATTTTATTATTCTCATGTCTAAATGTCGACTTCAGTGGCCAGTAGACCCATGGAATACACATGCAGCCTGTACTTTCTCTATGGTTGTTCAGGAAGTCTTAATACATTTGGTTTTGTTTACTCATTTGTTCTAATTATCTATAGATATCTGCATTTGTGGACTTGCTCATGTTTCATTTGTATTGGGAAATAGAAATTCTATAGGTATACATATATACACACATATATATGATGAAGTATTACTCAGCCATCAAAAAGAATGAAATCTCGCCATTTGCAATGATGTGGATGAAGCTAAAGCATATTACGCTAAGCAAAATAAGTCAGAGAAAGACAAATACCACATGATTTCACTTGCATATGGAATTTAAGAAACAAATAGTTGAACATCGTCTATCTCTTTCATTTTCACCACTTACAATATAATGATTATGGTTTCAAATCCCCCCTCCTTTTTTTAAAATTAAAAATAGGGAGCATTTTTTCATGAATGATGACAATGGCACTCTACCATAGTGATCTTCCTCCAAAATGCTCGTAGCCCTGTATTATCATAAGGAAAATACCTGAAAACTCCCAATAGAAAGACTTCCTACAAAATGCGTGAGCCAATACTTCTAAAATTGTGAAGGATTTCTAAGAATCAGTCATAGTCAAGAGGAACTTCAGCAAGATGACCACTAAAGGTAATGTGGTATGGTGGATGGGACCTTAAAACAGAAAAAGTACATCAAGTAAGAACTAAGGAATCCTGAAAAAGGTATACACTTTAGTTAACAATAATGGTTGGTTCACTATTTATGCATGTTAGCTAACAACAATATTGGTTCATTAATTGTAACAAGTAGACCATATTAATGTAAGATGCTGATAATAGAAGAATTTCAATGTAGAGTATATGGGAATTCTCTGTAGTACGTTTACAGTTTTTCTCTCAAACTTCAATTGTCCTAAAGTGAAAAGTATATTTAAAAAAAAAAAAAGACTTTAGAATGTCTTTGGTTTTGGTTTTGCTTTATTTTCACGTTCCTGAGGCTCCCACTCTGAAACTTTAAAACAACGTTAAAAAGTCTGCTAATAAGTATATACATCAATCTCAGGTAAAGTAAAAATTGACGTTTCCATATCACACATGCTTAAAAGAATGAAATAAAATTTCCCAAAGTGCAGTGTAAGACGGTTACTTAAATGCCCTTCGTAGACTCTGAAAGAGAGATTAGCAGGAACATAGATTGCTAAACTGCCTCACTGCACTGATACTCCATGATTGACTTCCTGTGACAAATAGTAAATGAGATTTTCTTTTTTAAAGACTACAATGCCACAGTGACTAGTTTTTCTGCCCCAAGCATTGTAGGTAACCCAGAAGCCAAAATAATGTCTCTCTCTCTCTCTCTTTTGAGAAAGAAACATCACTTTTATTTTATCAACAGAAGAGATTAATTTCAGCACAGTTGATCTCCATGAATACATTTTCCTTCAGACATTGCCAAGGTCAATGGAATTTGACTTGTCTGGTACATTTGTGCTGGATATACAGTTTAAGCCTTCCAAAAGCAAATATAACTTACAATCTATCAAGGTTACTTTTTAAAGTTCAAGTTGAATATTTCTGTTTTGAGCTCAGCATTTGCAAGCTCTGCTGGTTTTTTCTCTTTGCCATATCCCTTGACTTTTTTTTAAATGTACCTAAAATTTCTGATTATATTGATTCAGATTTTTTAAGGGAAGTAGAGATTATTGGATCAAGATGGTGAATACCTATGTGCCCTGAGCTTCTAAGCATAAACTCACATTGATGTTTATCTTAATTAGAATAATACTATAATGAAGAAATTAGATTTGTCTATATCTGGAAGAATGGGTGATTTGGTGGACTTTGTAGATCATGTGCCTTATGTGATTGGTCTATGTATACTTTTAAATGGATCGCATCAAACAGTATAAAAAGTACAGTAATGAAATAATGTGCACAGCTGAAAAATAAAAGTCTTGAACTTATATACTTTACATCATTTAGTTTTAAGCTAAATTTAAAATTCTAGATATTTATCTTCACATATTCAATCCATTTGAAAATACCTCTAAGTTTTGTGATTTATGATTGGTCTGGATGAAGGGCTCCATTGAAGCTGTTTCTCCAAAGTCTCCAATTCCCATATACTCAGTTAAAACAGTTATGAGCTTTGACATATAAGAGTTCTGTTGTATATCTAAAGAGTAACGGGATCCCTGGGTAGCGCAGTGGTTTAGCACCTGCCTTTGGCCCAGGGCACGATCCTGGAGACCCGGGATTGAATCCCACGTTGGGCTCCCGGTGCATGGAGCCTGCTTCTCCCTCTGCCTGTGTCTTTGCCTCTCTCTCTCTGTGACTACCATAAATAAATCAAAAAAAAGTAAAATAAGATTGGGTCCATCTGGAGTGGTATATTAGTAAATGAATATTACTTTATTTTCAGTTAAAAAAACCTCTTCTTCGATACATAGACTTCTCTATCAATGCACAATATAAACATTTTGCAGTGTTCTTTTGGAAATGATGATCTGCAATAATATAAATGTGACATTTTTAAAAATGGGAATTTCAGACACTGAAAGGAGATAATATTACAGAGGTTAATCATACAAATAATTTAGCTTTCTCCTTGTTTCTTTCAAAACATCTATTACTCCTCTCCTTTCCTTTGATGATGGAACTTTTCATTTATTTTGAGAATTGTCCCTCCTGTACACTGATGTGATCTACAAATGCAACCTTCAATATAGGAAACATCATGGTAGACTTCTGAGACCGGCCAATGTGTGCCATCCCCATTTAGTTAAGAAAAGGATATTTGACCAAAACTGAAATGGTCATATTTATTTTAACAAATTGAAAGGGATACAGAAAAAGGTGAAAAATTTCCATAAACATTATTTACAGTAAATCCTAGCTCTTCTAGTGTTTATTTGTGCTACTGTGTAGAGACCTCTTTCAAGAGAATGGAATCTACAGATAGGCACACATAGCCAAAAGACAGATGAAATATGACTGAAGAACAGTTTTGTTTGGTTTGGTTTTCCCTTCAGGAAATTTTTGGATCCTTTCTCAAGTCTTGTCTAAGATTATTTATTGCTTGAGCTTCTTAGTTAGATTTTGAATATGTTTGATTTGGATTCCTGTCATTTTTATTGGAAAATAACTGATTCATACCTGAAAGTATGAGGATGGCTACTTCCTTGACCTGTGGTCTTGGTCCTTTTGTGTGTGTGTGTGTGTGTGTGTGTGTGTGTGTGTGTGTGTAGAGTAATATTGCATGGGATAGTCTATGACAATTAACTTACGGGAAAAGGGAAAACAGTTAGGAAAAGGGGCCTACAACAGTGCTTCTGAATAAAATGACAATATAAACTATCTCACTAAAGAGAATACCACCTATGCTTTATAAAATTGTTTAGAATGATTGATTTTAGAATGAGAAGCAGAGTGTGCTCATGAGCAGAAGAGGGGCAGAGGGAGAGGGACAAACAGACTCGGTGCTCAGCACCGAGCCCAACACAGGGCTCAATCTCACAACACAGAGATCAAGCCCTGAACTAAAATCGAGTTGGACATTTAACCAACTGAGCCACCAGGCACCCCTCACCTTAAGCTTTTTGGAAGTCATAACTGCTAGAATAGTTTCTCTGAGGATATAATTTGTTAAGATCCACTTTGTGACAATGGCCACTGAAAAATCATAGTTCTTTTTTTAAAAAAATCTACCCTCAAAATTATATAGTCTCCTTTGAATTCTTTTGTATTGGAAAAATACTAATTAGTCTGTGTGGGAATACAGTGAAGAAATTAAATGTTTACATGCCAAATCAGTAAAATCTAAATAGGCAGAATTGAAGAATTCTGCCAATAATATACATTTAGCGCCATTTTTCATCCAATAGAATTATGACCCCATTTTGATGTTGAAATTAATGTTATGTTTTTATGGCAGAGACTCTTTATTTCCTTTAACTTCTGGATGAAGTGATGTATACTTCTGGATTTCACAATTAAAGAACCAGCATTTACTAAGTTATAATTAAATTTAATTAATATGTATGAATGTTTTTCCTCTTACTAAAGGAAGAAAATATTGGAATTAGTTTTAGAGGATAACGTGCCAATTTAATACAGATATCAGACTCATAGTATTGAAATTTTGGCACATGTTGCTTTTTGGAATATTCCAGTAAATCAAATAATTTCATGTGGTATATAAGCTTAATGGCATTTGAAACTGCAGTGCCCTGGCTTGTTTTAAATCAGAATTAAAGATGTGCCAACCTGTCACAATGCCTATGCACAAAGTACACTACAGTTCTCCACACCCCTTTGAGTTCATATCAATCATTTCAAAATTACATTTTTTCCTCAGAATGAGCTGTCACTACCAATTTGAATAGTGGCTGTTGAACTGGAATTCATCCAAATTTTCAGCAAGCCATTTGGTTCATTATATCACAAACTAAATGACTTGCAAAACCATATTTTTTCATACTGTTTTCAAGCAAATACAATACTATCTCTTCAAAGATTGCTGCAATAAATTAAGATATTTTTATTCAAATATCTATTAAGACTTCTATTTTGTTCCTGCCTTTGTGCCGTTTCTGATTCACTTTCCAAAAATGAGCCAAATGCATCAAATGCATTGCTTAATATCAAATGTATTTTGATTCAGCAGGACTTTACCTCTGGTTTATCTGTGATCACCAAATTACACAGCAATCTTTGTGATGTCTCACCTCGGTTCCTGTTATAAATGTGTACAGCCTAGAGGCTATATGATAAAGATGCTGTTCAGGGTAATATAGTATTTGTGAAACACGCATCTGAATACAGAGTTTTGTTTTGTTTTGTTTTGTCTTTTTTTCTCATTTTGCCACATTTACCATACCTGGCATTTCATAAAAATCTTATGATTTAGGATTATTTTTGTATTGTTATCAGTCACAAAGTGTGACACAGTCTGTTGCATGGGACAGAAATTGTGCAATCAGCTGCAATGTTTCTTAGCAGAAAATATCTGTTGCCCCCTTCTTTTTAGGTTTCTGTTTTCATTTTATTCGAGAAATAATATATAAGGTTTTATTTTTTCTTCAGGAGGAAAATATCAACCACAGTGATTTCAATCTATATGATTTGAACATAAAACTTTGTTCAAATAAATTCTGTAAACTCCTATGTAAATTATATTGGTAGATTACTACCAGTGATATCAAAGAAATATGACAGAAAACATGTTTCACAATTTCTGGCAAAGATTAATACCTAATACCTTGGAGGTATTGTTGAGGTAAAATAAATAAAGTCCTGATTGGGATATTCAATTACAGGTTGAAGACCTCAATCTGACCACTACTTGCTGTGTCACGTTGAGTTCCTTGTGTTACTTATCTCTGTAGATATCATCTACTTCACTCAGAAAATGGAGCTAACAGAATGGTGAAAACTGGTCAGTGACTGTCAACTTTCCTATATTTGCCCCATCTTCTGAGTGCCAACCAAAAGAGAGCTGAATATGCTCTCCAAACTCATCACATAAGATGCCCCTCTCCTATGACGGTTGTCTTTCTTGGATTTGCTTGTTTCACTTAGCATGATGCCCTGTAGTTTTTTTCTCCACGTCATTGCCAATGGTGGGATTTCTTTTTTTTTTTTTGATGGCTGAGGGTTGCTGGAGGGGAGGGTAGTGGGGGGATGGGGTCATTGGGTGATGGGCACTAAGGAGGGCATATAATGTGATGAACACTGGGTGTTATATACAACTAATGAGTCACTGAACTCTACCTCTGGAACTAATAATACACTGTATCTTAATTATTTTAATTTAAATAAAATAAAATTCAAAAAATAGGAAGAAAATCTTAAAGAAAATGGAGCTAAAACACTAAACTGCTTGTATCACTGGAAAGCTCTAATGGCAAAACAAAATATCAAACGCAGAAGAATCTCAGGTACGGTAATTGTCACAATTCAGGAAAAGTAGAGAAATCACCTGTTATAAGGATGCTGAAAAATCCAACTTAATTTTATCTACATTTTCTCAAGTCTGAAATTCCATCTCTTAAACACACTTGCATCCTACTATCTTTTGACGGCATCAGAAACTTAAGTAACTTGCGTTTCCCTAGACAGCCAATAAATTCTTTGTTGAATGTATTCTATTCCTTCTGTTTTGCTCTGGGAAATCTGCAATCTCATGTGAACAAACTTTTCACACTCTTGAACATTTGCAATCATTGTATCGATTCCTAGTTCTTTGCTCTCCATCAGGGACAACATATAGCCCACTCCCCTGACTAACTCACAGAAGTGATGGTGTGGGTTACCACATTACTACCAACTCTTTCTTCATTTGCAAATTATTGATCTGCCAGTACCATTAAAATGGCTTCCTGAGAAGTTCATGTCTCCTATGTAGGCATTACTCTGTGTTCTCGTCATCGTTATTTACTTACCCTCAGGTAACAAATGCTTGTCCTATCCTATTTTGATTCTATGGTATATTATTTAAAAGTACATTATATACAGGTTCTTAAATTTTTTTGTCCAGCCATTTTTTGAGGTTTTATATTTTTACTTCCTACTTCACCTTATTGAAGTACAATTGACAATTAAATTGTAAGACACTGTAAGTGTACATTACAATCATTTTTTAAAATAATATTTATTTATCCATGAGACACAGAGAGAGAGAGACAGAGACACAGACAGAGGGAGAAGCAGGCTCTGCGTGGGGAGCCTGATGTAAGACTCGATCCCAGGAACCCGGGATCACAAACTGAGCCAAAGGCAGATGCTCAACCACTGAGCCACTCAGGTGTCCCACATCATAATGATTTGATATACATATTTTAAAGGCAAAGAAATTACTGCCTCCCTTCCTTTTAGGAGTTTTATGGTTTCAGGTCTCACATTTAGGTCTTTAATCCACTTTGAGTTTATTTTTGTGTATGATGTAAGAAAGTGAACCAGTTTCATTTTTTTTTTCAGGTAGCTATCCAGTTTTTCTATCACCATTTATTGAAGAGATTATCTATTCCTCATTGTGTATTCTTGCTTCCTTAGCTATAGATTAATTGATCATATAAACATGGGTTTGTTTCTGGGCTCTCTATTCTGATCCATGGATCTATCTTTGTCTATCTTTGTGCTTGTACATTACTGTTCTGACTTACTCTAGCTTTGTGATATGTCTTGAAATCTGGGATTGTGTTACCTCCAGTTTTGTTCTTCTTTCTCAGGATTGCTTTGGCTTTTCAGAGTCCACACAAATTTGAGGATTATTTGTTCTAGTTTGGTATTTTGAAAAGGATTATATTAAATCTGGATAGGGATCCCTGGGTGGCACAGCGGTTTGGCGCCTGCCTTTGGCCCAGGGCCGATCCTGGAGATCCGGGATCGAATCCCACGTTGGGCTCCCGGTGCGTGGAGCCTGCTTCTCCCTCTGCCTGTGTCTCTGCCTCTCTCTCTCTCTCTCTGTGTGACTATCATAAATAAATAAAGAAAAAAATATTTTAAAAAAATCTGGATATTACTATGGGTGGTATGGACATGTTAGTAATTTTGTTCACCCCCGAGCATGGAAAATCTTTCTGTTTGGTTGTATCATCTTCACTTTTCATCATCATTTTTTAATAATTTTCAGAGTACAGGTCCTTTGCCTTTTTGGTTAAGTTTATTCCTAGGCTTTTTATTGTTTTGGTGTAATTGTCATTGAGTTTGTTTTCTTAATTTCTCTTTCTGCTACTTCATTATTGGTGTATAGAAATGAAACAGATTTCTGTATATTAATGTTGTATCCTCTGACTTTACTTAATTCATTTATCAGTTCTAGTAGTTTTTTGATGGAGTCATTGGTTTTATCTAATATGGTATTATGTCATTTTAAATAATGAAAATTTTACTTCTTATCAGTTTGGATGCCTTTTATTTCTTTTTTGTTTGTTTCTTTAATTGTTGTGTCTAGAGTGGGTAGAGGACCTGAACAGACATTTTTCTGAAAAACACATACAGATGGTTAAGAGACACATGAAAAGTTGCTTAACATTACTAATCATCAGGGAAATGGAATTTAAAACCATGATGATGTATCACCTCACACCTATCAGAATGCCGAAAATGGAAAAAAAAAGAAATAACAAGTGTTGGCAAAGATGTGGAGAAAAAGGAAATCCTTGTGCACTGCTGGAGGGAATGTAAACTGGTTTAGCTATTACGGAGGTTCCTCAAAATTAAAAATAGAATTATCATATGATCCAGCAATTCCACTATAAGGTATTTACCCAAAGAAAATGAAAACACTAATTTGAATAGATACACTCCTGTGTTTATTGCAGCATTATTTATAGTAGCCAAGATAATGAGGCAATCCATGTCCATGGATAAATGAATGGATAAAGAAGTAGCATCCACTTCTTATGTATATATAAGCTATTATTCAGCTATAAAAAAGAATGAGATCTTCCATTTGCCAGTACATGGATGAACCTAGAGAGTATAATGCTAAGCAAAATGTCAGAGAAAGACATATTCCATATGATTTGATGCATATGTGGAATTTAAGAAACAAAACAAGAGACAAATCAGACTCTTAAATTCAGAGCACAAACTGGTGGTGGTGGGGGGATTGGTGTGGGTGGAAGATTGTTGAAATAGACAAGATTCAGAATATATGAATCTTGATGAGCATTGAATAATGTGTTGTTGAACCATTATATGGTACATCTGAAACTGTTGTAACACATATATCTTTTTCTTTAATATATTTATCTATTTGAGAGAAGGGGGGAAAGAGAGAGAGAGAATGAGCAAGGAGAGAGAAATAAGCAGACTCCCCACTGAGCAGGCAGCTTGACCTGGGACTCTACTCAAGGACCCTGAGGTCATGACCTGAGCCAAAGTCAGACACTTAACCGTTTGAACTAGCCAGGGCACCTAAACAGGGACACATATGTTAATTACACTTAAATTGAAAGAAAAAGAAAGGAAGGAAGGAAGGAAGGAAGGAAGGAAGGAAGGAAGGAAGGAAAAGAGGAAAGAAAGAAAGAAGAAAGAACGAAAGAAAGAAAGAAAGAAAGAAAGAAAGAAAGAAAGAAAGAAAGAAAGAAAGAAAGAATAAGAAAAAGAAAGAAAGAAAAGAAAAGAAGAGGAGAGGAGAGTTGAGGAGGGGAGAGGAGAGGAGAGGAGAAGAGAAGAGAGGAGACGAACACCTGGGTAGCTCAGTCAGTTAAGCATCTGACTTTGTGTTTTGGCTCAAGTCATGATCTCAGAGTTGTGAGATCGAGCCCCATGTCAAACTCTGTGCTGAGTGTGGAGACTTCCTGGGATTCTGCTCCTTACCCCCTGCTCACGTTCTCTCTCTCTCTCAAAAACAAAAACAAAACACATACAAAAAACAAAAAACACAAAATCTTCCAGAAGATAGAAATGCATGGAGACTCAAAGCATACTAGTAGTTATCAGGGGCAAGGGAACAGGGGGAGAGGTAGTGATGGCTTAATGGGTCTTCTCTCATGGTGTTTTCTTTTATTTAGCATGATGAAAATATTTGGGAGCTACAGAGGTGATGGTTGCACAATACTGTTGAGTGTACCAAATGCCACTAAATTGTACAATTTAAAGAGATCAATGATTAATATTACATGAATTTTACCTCAATTAAAAAAAATTTAATATGTATTATAAAAATTTCTAAAATTTTATGTCCTAAAATTTCTTCTAACAACTTTCTTGGGATATCCAATGATATTTATTGTCTCAGCTTCTACTCCTCAGTAACCATTTTTCTCTATCTTATTTAAGATTTTTCCTTTCTTCAGCTGCCTGAATAGCAAGTAGTGTCTCATGTTTTCCACAGTTAGTTTCCACATATCATGTGCTCTCCCTTTCTTCTAAGTCTTTGTTTAATCAATTGAATGTATTCTTCCTCTTTTATATACACTTTACATGTGCTTATTTTGTTATTTCTTTTCTCTACACGTTTAATTTAGTTTATTTGAAAATGGCATCTTCCCTTAACCTTGATCCCACATAAAAATTTATCCTATTATACCCATTAACAACACTCATCCTTAATGGGAGACATAAAATAAGGCTAAGACATTACATCTGCCTATTGTATTGCAGAAACTGTAGCCTGTGGGTCAAATCTGGCCCAACCCTTAATTTTGTAAATACATTTTATTGGAACACAGCAATGCTCATTCATTTATGTTGTCTATAGTTCCTCTCACAGTATAATCACAGTATTGAGTAGTTAAGACAGAGACACTATTGCTCACAAAGCCAAAAATACTTGCTATCTGGACCTTGACTTTTATAGAAAAAAAAATTTCTAGGGCAGCCTGGGTGGCTCAGTGGTTTAGTACTGCCTTCTGCCCGGGGCCTGATCATGGAGACCCGGAATGGAGTCCCGCGTCAGGCTCCCTGTGGAGCCTGCTTCTCCCTTTGCCTGTGTTTCTGCCTCTCTCTCTCTCTCTCTCTGTCTCTCATGAATAAATAAATAAAATATTAAAAAAAATTCTAGACTCCTATATTAGAAAACCAATAGCTACTTTACGAGGGAAAACTAAATCTCAGTGGATTTGCATAATGAAAAATTTTTTCATTTAATATATATATATATTCTCACATAAAATCCAACCACAGGCAAGGTAGAGGTGATACAGGAGAAAATACGATTACACATCTCTCAAAGGTGTCTGTCCTCTGACATTTAACTGGCACAAGGACAAGAAAATATATAACTTCTTCCACCAAAATTCCTTGTCCAGAACTCACCAATTATATGAGTTCCAATCTAGTTGTAAGAGGGGTGCAAAATGTTCCCTTGGCTGGTAAGCTTTTATCCAGCACAAATGCAATATTATGGCAGAGAACTATATATTTTTGATGGGCAAATAACTGTCTCTGCCACACGTATTCGTAAAGTTCAGAAAGATACTACAGAGTTGATTTTACTGCTGAGTTTGAAATTGAAAAAATTGAGTAGTTGAGGGGGCCAGTTATTAAGCTGCTCTCTCTGTGAGAAGCATCTCATCTACCCGGTTTTGTAATGCTGAGACTGCACATCACATTACTCCCTGGCAAACTGTTAGATAAAAGCAGCAGTTGTCTCTGGCACCATTTGGTTCTGGTCGCTACCTTCTTTTTTTGACCTTGTAGAACTAGTTCAGTCATGCTTCCTCAGAGGTGAAGAGTTACCAGGATGTCCTTGAAAGTGCTCTCTCCTCAAAGGTCCATATCCCTGTTCCACGGAGAGAAAGGTCTCCAAGATCACAGGGTCACAGAAGGAGGCTGTGACAATCCTGCCAGAAGTCCACCTCTTATCTCCAGGGGGGCCCTTTTCCATTTCTGGATTCCCATAGCATCAATTCCCAGAGAGTGTTTGCTGGATCTGGCTGAAAAGATACTGGTGACTTATAATGTCAGATACTACTGGAATGGATGCAGTAGATTCCAGTCAGGATTGATTTGGGGTCTTCAGGTAGGTCTCACATGTAAAAAGAAGAGCATCAGCCTTCAAAAAGACTGTAGAACACAATAGCTGAGAAAATCCACTATTCTTTTCCCAAAAAACATTCCTGAAAGGAGAATTGCTTTCCCTGAGTCCCATTGTTAGTTACACCAAATACATTCCTTCAAATGTTTGGATCCACTTTGTACAAAAAGCAGTTACAAGGGACTATACCAAGTGATAAACAACATCTAATTTATCAATTAATAAACATAATGTATATTTTATTCACCCATTTCTCAGGCTTCTACATATCGTTCTTGTATTTTAAAGTATCGGGTACCTGTTACTTTTTTTTTTTTAAGATTTTATTTATTCTTGAGAGACAGAGAGAGAGAGAGAGAGAGAGAGAGAGAGAGGCAAAGACACAGGCAGAGGGAGAAGCAGGCTCCATGCAGGGAGCCTGAGGTGGGACTCGATCCCAGGACTCCAGGATCACTGCCTGGGCCGAAGGCAGACACTAAACCACTGAGCCCCAGGGATCCCAGGTACCTGTTACTTATTGAAATCTTACTTCTTCAAAGCCACTTTCTCGCCATCTTACCTCCATTGTTCCTGCATATTTATACCTTTACTGAAATCTGTGTTCTCCCATCAGCTACAATGCCTACTGCCTCATCCCCACTGACAACTAGGTTCTGTAGTTAACCCTGGTTATCTTTTTTTGTTAAAATCTTCTCTAGTCTTCTCTTTTCAAAGAAACCAATTAATTTCATTACTTATTTTTCTATTTGTTAAGCAGAAATGTATTTTTTAAATTATTAAATGTAACTTGCATTAAGAAACATGCATAAAGCATTTGAATACATTTAGAGAAATAATTATATAGTAAGCAACTGTGTGAACACCACTGTGGCCAGGAATTAGAACATTACTAGTACCTTAGTAGATCCCTGGATTCTTTTTCTGAATTCTAAGTCCCATTCCTCTCAGGTATCTACTCTCCTGACTCAAATTTCTTCTGTATTTGATTCTCTTCATAAATTTATCACTTAAGTTTATTCCCAAATCATAATTTAGCTTTGTCATATTTTTAACTTATATTCATGTACTCATGCTTTCCATAATTTTTTGACTAGCTTATTTCATACAGTATTTTATTTGTAAAATATATCCATGTTTCTGCACACTGCTACAGTTTACTCATTTTTACAAGTGCATTATATTTAATTACATAAATATGCAGCAATTTACTCATCTATTACATTCCTGATGGATATTCAAGTTCTAGATTTTTATGATAATTAACAATGGTGCTAATGAACATTCTTGTACATGTGTCACAGTCTATATGGACAAAATTTTATATAGAAAAAAGAGAATCATTATTGTTTTATAGGACATGTATTATTTAAATGTTATTGAATAATACCAAAATGTTTTCTAAAGTGATTCTTATCAATTGACATTCCAACTAGCAATAAATTAGAAATTTTATAGCTCATAAGTTTCTTGGTTTTTTTTTTCTCTTTCTTATAATTTATTTAGTGTACAAGTACAGTTCTAATTTTACATTTTCCATATCAATAAGGACACTATTGAAAGTCCTGACTATTCATTACTGTTTTCTTTAATATATTTTAATTACATTTAAAACATTCTGTAATGATATTTCTCATATATGATTGCATATATTCTGAACATTTCATGTATTTTTATGTAATTTTATTTTTTTTAATTTTTTATTTATTTATGATAGAGAGAGAGAGAGAGAGAGAGGCAGAGACACAGGCAGAGGGAGAAGCAGGCTCCATGCACCGGGGAGCCCGACGTGGGACTCGATCCCGAGTCTCCAGGATCACACCCTGGGCCGAAGGCAGGCGCCAAACCACTGTGCCACCCAGGGATCCCTATTTTTATGTAATTTTAAATGGTAGATTTAAAATCTCATTTTCTGATTAGCAGACTATATAGAAACAAAATAATAAAATTTATTTTCTTTGTATATATTACATATACAACAAATATACTAAAAAGTACAATCATCATACTAAAAATTCATAATGATTATAATATAGTCATTTTTCACTATTTCCTGTATATATAATCTCAGTGTTTGCAAGTAATTACCATTTTTAATCTAATTCTTTCAAATTTTATTTTATCTCTTTTTCAGATTTATTGAGGAATAATTTACATAAATATAACTTAGATGACCTAGACCATAAAATTTACCCATTTTTTAGTGTCCACTTTTGTGATTTTTGACAGACACATGCAGTCATGTAATCACTGTCAAATAGAGAACATAAAAAATTTCTATCATTTAAAAATTTTCTCAGACCCTTTTGTCTGAAGACAGCCCACTGCCAGCCTTTAGCCCCCAATGACACTGCTTCCTTCCAATAATTATGTCTTTTACTCAGTAATAAATCAATGAATTCAGACATATAGAGTCATGTAGACTTCGAGCCTGTCTTTGTTCACTTAGCATTTTACAGTTTGTATTCATTAATGTGGTTGCATGTATCACAAGTTTATTCTTTTTCATAGCTCAGTAGAATATCATATGGATGTGCCAACATTTATCAGTTGAAGGGTATTTAGGTTGTTAGCAGTTAAGGCACTTTGGGAGTAATTATGAAAAAAAAATGCTATACATAATCACAGCAATCTGGAAAGTATTGTCAATCTTAACAATATTAAGCCTTACATTTATTTTGGACACGTGAATCACCAGATTATATATTTTATAGTTTTATGTTCTCGGTATATTTTATAACTTCTAAATTTCTTGTAACCTATGTAAATTTTAGGCCTGTTAGGATCCCTTATTTTCCTCACAAAGATTTTACTTTCATTGAAGTCATTTTCCCTTAATTATTTCAGGAATATTATAGTGAAAATGCAAAGTACGTTTAAACAATTGGTCTTCATAAAATTATCTGATATATGCCTCCCATGCAGTGTACATCTTCTTACTAAGATTTACCTGCAACATTTACAATTTAATAATTTCATGGAATCTACATGCAGATCCAGAGTAAGGGTTTATATTTAAATGTTACCTCTCAGATAAATATTTGTACATTATTACAATACGTATTTGTTTAATTTGAGTTATATAGATTCCTTATTAAAGATATAGTTCTTCAAAAAATATATAAAGCACTTGGGAACATAATTATAAAGAGAAAGATGATAAAATCAATGAAATCGGGATCCCTGGGTAGCGCAGCGGTTTAGCACCTGCCTTTGGCCCAGGGCGCGATCCTGGAGACCCGGGATCGAATCCCACGTCGGGCTCCCTGCATGGAGCCTGCTTCTCCCTCTGCCTATGTCTCTGCCTTTCTCTCTCTCTCTCTGTGACTATCATAAATAAATAAAGATTTTAAAAAAATCAATGAAATCCATGTGTATTGCAAGAATGGCAAGAATTTTAGCACACTTTAAGGATTTTAAAATACTTTTCTAAAATTTCAGAGAACATATCAGAGTAATTAACAAAAGAACAGTGACGATACTCCTGAAACTAATAAGCAATTATAGCAAAATTGTAGGTTGCAGGTAAATATACAAAAGTCAATTGCTTTCCTATATATCAGCAATGAATGAGTAGAATTTGAAATAAAAAAAAAACACGGTGCTATTTACATAGAGTGCTATTTACATTAGAACTCCAAAAATAAAATTCTCAGGTATAACTCTAATAAAATATGTACAAGATCTATATGAGGAAAACTACAAAAACACTGATGAACGAAATCGAAGAATAACTAAATGAATGAAGAAGAGATATTCCATGTGCATGGATATGGGGAGACTTGTTATTGTCAATATATCAGTTCTTCTCAACTTAATATATAGATTCAGTGCAATCCTAATTTACAATCCCAGAAATTTATTTTTATGCATATTGATAAAGTGATTCAAAAGTCCCTGAAAATCCAATATATTATTAAGGCAGAAGAACAGAATTGGAGGACTGATACTGATGTTAAGACATTATAAAATGACAATAATCAAGACAGTGAGATTTTGGTGAAAGAACAGCCAAATAGATCAGTTGAACAGAATAGAGAGCCCAGAAATAGACCCATATATAGACGACTGATCATTGACAAAGTAACAAAGGCAATATAGTATAACAATAGAGTTGCTTCAACAAATGGTACAACTGGGAACACTGAATCTACATGCCAAAGAATGAATCTAGATGTAGACCTTGCAGCCTTGACAAAATTAACTCAAAATGAATCATAGACCTAAATATAAAACACAAAAATATAAAATTCCTGGAAGAACATAGAAAAAAATCCAGATTACCTTGGGTTTGGCAATGACTTTTTAGAGTCAAAATCATGATCCATGAAAGAAATAATTGGTAAACCGTATTTCATTAAAATTAAAAGACTTATGCCCTGTGAAAGACAATGTTAAGAGAAGAAAAACCATTGACTGTGAGAAAATGTTTGTAAAAGACTGTTCTTCAAAATAGAGAACAAACTCTTAAAACCCAACAATAAAAAAAAACAACAGTTTGATTAAAAATTAGGCCAAAGAAGACCTCACCGAGGAAGATACGAATGCAAAATAAACAAATGAAAAGATGCTCCATATCATATGCCATCAGGAAATTATAAATGAAAACAACAATGAGTTATCACTACACATCTATTAAAATGCCCCAAATCCAGAACACTGACAACACCAGTACTGCCAGGCATGTAAAATGGTATAGACACTTTGGAAAGTATTTTGGCAGTTTCTTACAAAATCAGCATACTTGGGGATCCCTGGGTGGCGCAGCGGTTTGGCGCCTGCCTTTGGCCCAGGGCGCGATCCTGGAGACCCGGGATCGAGTCCCACGTCGGGCTCCCTGTGCATGGAGCCTGCTTCTCCCTCTGCCTCTGTCTCTGCCTCTCTCTCTCTCTCTCTGTATGACTATCATAAATAAATAAAAAAAATTTAAAAAAACACACAAAAAAAAACAAATCAGCATACTTTTACCATATGATCCATATTTATTAGTATTTACCCAAAGTAATAGAAAACTTCTATAACACAAAACTGGCACATGAATGTTTTTTGCAGCTTTATCATAACTACCAAAACTTGGAAGCAACCAAGATGTCCTTCTGTAGGTAAATGGATAAATATAAAATGTGGTACATTCAGACAATGGAATATTATTTAGTGCTAAAAAGAAATGAGCTACCAAGCCATGTGAAGACATCAAGGAATCTGAAAAAGCTATGTACCCTATGTTTCCAAAGATATGACTTTCTGGAAAAGACAAAACTATGTAGATGATAAAAATAACAAGCAGTTGCCAGGGGTTGAGAGAAGAAGGATAATTGGCAGAGCAGAGGGGATTTTTAAGGATTATTTTAAAATGATGTGCACAATATCATAATGACAGATACATGTCATCATATATTTATCCACACCCATAGAATGTAAAATAATACCGAGATTGAATCCTAATGGAAACTGTGGATTTTGGAGTGGTTATGATGTGTCAGCATAGGTTCACCGATTGTAATAAATATACCACACCAGCGGGGGATGTTGATACTGTAGATAGCTATGCATGTGGAGCTGAGTGCAGAGAGTATATACGAATTCTCTGTACTTCTGTCACAATTTTAGTTTCACAGCAAAGTGAGAAAAAGTTATAGAGATTTTGCCATAACTTTTCAATTTGGCTCTGAACCTAAAATTACCCTAAAATATAAAATTTTAAAAATATTTTAAAAGATAAAAATAGTTAAGTACAATAAAGTAAAAAAAATATATAATTATATATAGTTGCAATTAGTCACAGTGTATAGTGCAATTAGCCATATAACTTCATATAATTTTATTTTTATATATGGTAATTCCTTCCTTACTTTTATTACATTTTTTTTCTTTTTTAAACCACTAGTTAAATGTTTTCTTTCCAATGTTTATTTTATCATCTATCTATTTATCTGTCTACCTATCTTCATCATCATCATCTATCTATTTGAACGTGCATTATTATCCATAAACCGTTTCACAGAGGTTGAGAGCTGTACTTCACTTATCTAAGAGGAACGTGGAGTTGAGAATTTAACAGAGAAGAGTCATGTGGTGTATGACTACTTACACTTTCCAAATAGGGCCACTATGACATATCCCACCCCACATGCCGTTACAATATGACAGATAGTCTTACCATTGGCTGAAGGGTTCCATTCCTCTCCACTTTGTTGAATGATTGTTTCTGTATCCCCAAAGAAGATGGCATAAGTAAAGCTATGTGTTTTCCAAAGGCAGGCATAAAAAAAAAATCATGAAATCCTGCCTTGTTCTTTTAAGAATCTTGCTCTTGAAACACAGACATCATGCTGTGAGGAAGCCATATAGTAGCCCCTTAGAGCTGCTCTAGTCTACAGACCAAGATCTAGCCTGTAGCCTGAATCAATCAACACACATATGAAGGAGCAAATCTTCATGTATGCCAGCATCCGCCTGTCTAATCATCCTCAGCATGCCAATCACCTCAGCTGACAACATGTGTAGCAAAAACAAGTTATGCTTGCCAATTGCTACTGAAATTACAGTTTCACTATCGAAGTATCTACTGATGGTTATTAAGCCTAGAGTAGTCATATACATCAACAGACATTGGGAACATTATAATACATATGCAGTAGGCTTAAAGATCAATTTGACCATTTTAACAGAAATTTGGATGCTTTGGAAGATATTTCCTTTTTTTAAGATTTTATTTATTTATTCATGAGAAACACACAGAGAGAAAGGCAGACACACAGGCAGAGGGAGAAGGAGGCTCCCTGCAGGGAGCTTGATGCGAGACTTGATCCCGATCCCAGGGACTTTGGGATCACGCTCTGAGTCAAAGGCAGATGCTGAACTGCTGAGCCACCCAGGCATCCCATTTGGAAGATATTTCTACAAGAAAAATATGAAAGTGTAGGCTGAGTTGGAGATTTGGAAAGAAATATTTTGTTTAGCATTTTAAAGATCTGTATAAAATTTTGAGAATAGAAATTTATAATAAGCTTATAGAAATTTATGAAAATGTAAAATAAAATTCAGTTATTAAGTTCAGATAATACAAATGTTTTCAAAAAGGAATCATGATGGTATTTTTGACTCATCATTAAGCATTATTATAATGATAATATTATTAACTGAGGATTTAACTTTAAAGAATCATATTTACTGGTAGAAAGATAGCAGTGGATTTTTTAAAACCATGTTTTTTATATAAGGATTATTTAGTCATAAAAATTGATCAATCAAAAATGATATAAACATTTTATATAGAATGATAACTGTAGATATCAATAGGATTGCCAACATTTTAAACTTCAGCACTAGTTTTTATAAGATACACTTCTATTACTCTAATAAAAATTAACATAATATTTGAAAAAGTATGGACCATGGTGTTTAACAGTTTATTAGTGTATTAGAGTCAATATTAATTGAAATAAAGAAATAGAATGTCCTCAAAGTCCCTGTGTCCCTTTCTGTAAATAAATATGAATTTCCCAGGCATTAACTGAGATCTCAGCTATAATCACAAAATACAACTATAAATACCTATATCCTAGTCCTAAATTTATTTCCAATAATCATGATCAAATCTGAGTCTCCATTAAAGAAATCACTGAACCTAAATCATTTTTAGAGGCAAAAGATGCTTATAGTATGTTTTAAGTAAGGTGTGAGCCATGTTTATAGTCTTTTCTGAGATATTTTTCATGTTATCTTGCTATTCTGCACAAAATATTTAGTTTCCTGAACATTTTGTCACACCACAAATTATGAAAGAATTAAACACTTGAAAAAAAATATAGAACAGCTTAAAGTACTATTTTATTAGCTTGCTTTTGAAAAAGGCTAATGTATGGTACCTGGAAGTATGAGAGAAGATGAGATTATCTGTAAAGAAAAAAGAATGAGCTATAAAGAGGGTACTGTGCACGCCATGACAGTGTAATACCTACCTGTACAATATGGAATTTCCATCAATTCATTTCATAATTGACTGCAAAGTTTATACATTTTCAGCAATTGAAAGTACTCTCAAAATGCCACAGAACATTTTCATGTAAGACTTTTAAAGGCTTCTGAGACCCAACCAAGCAGTGAACATATATATACCTGGGGATTTTTCTCAATTATATAGAATGTACTTGGTCTTTGAGTATGAACCACCAAGATACGTGCAAGAAATCTTCATTTTAGGAGAACTTCCACGGAAGTTTTCCATGGGGGCCCTTTTCCTCAGGTTATGTAGCCAAGTCAAGCTGCCTCTCAGATTATACCAGGTAAAGCCACCAGTAAAACAAGTCGGCCCTACCCAAGGAGGGGTCAAACTAAAGAATGTTTCAAAAATCATTATTTGACTCATTCCTCCTTATCTTGTCAAGAATTGACACCAGAATCTCCAGTCATCCCTGCAGCTAAGTATGGAGATTTTTTTTCAAACTAGCAATAAATAATTCTACTTTATGCATAGTAGGGATTCAGTCAAAACTTTTTTAAGATTTTATTAATTTTTGAGAGAGAGAGAGAGAGAGAATGAGCCAGGAAGAAGGACAGAAGGAGAGGCAAACTCCATGGGAACCCAATGTGAGGCTCAATCCCAGGACCGGAGACCTGAACCAAAGGGAGACGCTTAACTGACTGAGCCACCCAAGTGCCCTAGGTAATATTTTTTAAATGCCTGTAGCAGTGTAGAGTCCTACCAAACAGAAACCATAAGGCCCAGTAGGATGAAAACTATGCTCTGATGCAAACTATACTTAATTAAAAATATATATATATGCAAATTAAAACCGGAACCAATACATGCCCTTCTAATAATATGGGAATCTGTAGCAATAATTACCAATAATGAGGAAGGCCAGTCTATTCATTCATTCAGCCTGTCAATTAACAAGTATTTGTTGAGGACCAGCTATTGCTCTACATGGCACTTCCCCTGCTACTTTATTAATTTTAAAAAACTTGTAAATGTGAACTTTATTGGACACTATGAGTCAATTAAAATTCACATTATATTCAAATATCGGTTATTATGGTAAGGGGTATTATTATCATGGGGCTTACTGCATTTAAGATATTTCTAAAAGTCATAAAGAGGAAGACTGACTTAATATCACAGAAGAAAAGGATTTTGCATTAGCATTTTTTTTGTTTATTTCTTTACCATAAATGCATATATTCTCTAGCATTTGATTTTGACCTGACAATATGACTCTTGGTTTTTGGCAATGAATCTGTGCATTGTCAATTTTTATTTAATTGAAGATCTGAAATTATATCAATGGCCATAGACCCTGTGTAGACTTAATATCTCTGATCCCTAGTTCATCTTGATAATTTATTAGGCATTGTAACTCATAGAGATCAGCATAAAGGCAACACATTCAACTGTTCTCATAGGTTTTGTCTTTTGAGGGGATAATTATGCAAACCTCAGGAGGTTTTGAACAATAAAATCCTATGATTTTGCAAGATTGTTATGGATGGAACCTGAGATGTATTTTCCAAGTATTGCAGATTTACATTAAATATTTTAAATATCTACCAAATATAAAAATATGCTTTTCTGCATTCCTATTCTTCATAAAATGCTTGCTTGTATTGTTTTTAGGAAGAATATTTTGACTTCTCACTTATAGCCCTACTGCCAAATATGTATCACTTAATAGAGGAAGAAAATAAAAATACGAATTTAAATTGCCTATGTTTTTCAGAAGACTGTACTTTTATGGCCATTTAGAGCACTGTAACTACTTGTTTTTTGCTCTCCTTGCCAAATTTTTCCCAAGCCACAAATGTCAGTTCCTACTCATCTGCTGCTCTGTTTCTTACTGACACCCTACAGATTGCTTGAGTTGTATTCCAGCTCAAATTGGATCATTTGAGTAAAAAAGGAATTTTAAAATCTGTTGCTTCTTTCTTTAACTTCTTTTACCTCCTTCCCATACAACTTTATACTATTGTAAATAGAAATTTCTTATTTCAGTGTGTAATGTTAAGCAACTCAAATGTGTGAGCCTTGGTTTGGCTTTTGAAAATTCTCAAAATACAAGCAATTGTCTTTCCAACAATAATTTAAAATAAGAAACTGTATATGTCAAAGATTTTAAAATTCCAATCAATCATGTAGACATTTAAAGTAATGGACACAATAGTTCTATAAAAACAAAAAAAATACTTTTATTAAAATGAACTTTAATAGCATGATTTTCGATTATTTTCAAGTGGTTTAAGATAAACTGTCTTTGGTAAAAGGAAATCTAAAAAAATTCTCAACACTTTAGAATACTTTAAATGATTGATGATCTTTTGCAATATTTTATGAACATCTAATTCTAACAAAAATGTAATGATTCGGGATCCCTGGGTGGCGCAGCGGTTTGGCGCCCGCCTTTGGCCCAGGGCGTGATCTTGGAGACCGGGGATCGAATCCCACATCGGGCTCCCCGTGCATGGAGCCTGGTTCTCCCTCAGCCTGTGTCTCTGCCTCTCTCTCTCTGTGTGTGTGTGTGACTATCATAAATAAATAAATATTTAAAAAAATAAAATCTTAAAAAAATATAAAAATTTAATGATTTGAAATCAACCACAGTCAGTCACTGACATCACTCAGTGGTATTTTAAAGTATGCAAGAATTTATTACCATTTACCATATCTTCTATATATATGGTTTCCCATTTTTAGTAGCATTGTAGCTCAACAATATACAAGATCCAATATTTTCATGTTCACCCCAAGTCTTACTTTTAGGATTAAAAAACAAAAAAAATGTATAATTCATTCATATTTAGTCCAACTTTGAAATTTTACTCTACATATATATTACTTGAAAGCTTGTTTAATAACTAATTTCAGTCTTCACTAGCAGAAATACAATATATGTCTAGAAGTATTTAAATAATTGTCAAACATAGTAGTTCTGATTCCAGGTGTCCTCAGACCATGTTTTAGGAACGTCATACAAAATATTAGGTGATTAATTACAGCATGAACTATTTACCACCCATAAGAATTTTTATTTTACTGGGCACCAGGGTGGTTCAGTGGTTGAGCATATGCCTTTGGCTCAGGTCATGATCCTGGGGTCCTGGGATCGAGTCCCACATCAGGCTCCCTGGATGGAGCCTGCTTCTCCCGCTGCCTGTGTCTCTGCCTCTCTCTGGGTCTCATATGAATAAATAAAATCTTTTTTTTTTTTTTACTGTAGTATTTTAAGCAATGGGAAATAGTCATTTAAAATGTATTGAGAATAAAAATAATGAGAGGAAGCAAGAGTTTTTTTTGTGGGAAAGCTCTAAATTGTATCATATTAATACTTTCATATCATTTTCTGCATATTATGCCAGTTCAGTCTACAAACTAATTTTAGATAAAGATAGTAACTTGACTTACTGGTATATATAATAAAACAATTCATAAGAAAGTTTGCCAAATAACATATTCATTATAGGTACAGGTTTTGTAGCCAGAATACCTAGGGTCAAGTCTTAGCAACTCAATGGACTCAGTGATGTAAGCTGTCAGAAATCTGGTTAACGAGTCTATAAAATTACTTTAAAAATTGTATTTCATAAATTTAATGTGAAAATAACATGGGTTAAGCATTTAAAACATTCAGAAGGGGATCCCTGGGTGGCGCAGCGGTTTGGCGCCTGCCTTTGGCCCAGGGCGCGATCCTGGAGACCCGGGATCGAATCCCACGTCAGGCTCCTAGGCTCCCGGTGCATGGAGCCTGCTTCTCCCTCTGCCTGTGTCTCTGCCTCTCTCTCTCTCTCTCTCTCTCTCTCTGACTATCATAAATAAATTTAAAAAATTTTTAAAAATAAATAAATAAAACATTCAGAAGAATGTATCATAAATGCTTATTAGATGATTGACTACCTATTATTTTAAGTCAATCATTAACATTTTTATTTTCAGTAAAAGCAAAATGAAATACAGTGATATCTTTGTACTATTAGTTTACAATAAACCTTCTTTTTAAACATTTTAATGGAAGTCGTTGATATTTGTAGAAACTCTATTTATATTATTTTTGCAAACCCCAGGGTATATTTAGAAATAGAACAATAATATACTGTTGGGATATAAACACTCTGAAAGTTTCCTACCCACACGTAGACTCACAAAAACTTCTAAGAAATGAATCATGCAATAGATGTAGACAAAATTAGATATCCCATTAAATTCCTGCTATGCTTTAATGGCTTCAAAAGTTTAAAGATGGTGTATGTAATTAGGGAATTATAATGTATTATGGCTTAATTCCATGCAATTATTTTACCTTAAAAGTTTCTCAGATCATGTTTCTTTATAAATTTACTTAAAAAAAGGTATTCTTAACTTTATTCTTATGCTATAAATGAATATATGTAAATGTAAAATATATATGTTTAAATCATTTGAGCATCTGTCTTTAGCAATATCATTTAAATCTTGATATTCTATAGTCTTTTGTTACAGATGGCTGAAAAATGGAATAGTCCACGTGGACCATTTCAGTTTTCTGGTCACTGCTTTATCATGTACCATCCCTGGGGCTCCTATGCCTCCCTTATTTTGTTTCTGGCAGCCTTGTGTAAATTGGAGTGTTCCTATTCTCATCTGCTCATTCCTTTACTGTCATAACAATCCCATTTTGTATTGGAAATTGGTCTTCTCTGAGGCTTAAATATTGTTTTATGTTCTTTATGGTTTCTATATTCTAAATGAAAACTAAGATTTATGATGCCCTGGAGAGACCACTTGGTTTCAGTCCTTCAAAGAAAAATGTCACATTAAAGACAGTGTTGGTAACCCTGCAGTGTATCAGAACATTTTATGAAATATTAACTGTGCTAAAAAGAGGGATAACAGCATGCTTAGCTATAGAGCTGAAAATTATTATATGTGTTAATGGGATATTATGAATATTCACAACATTTCTTAAATTACTTTCTTTTTATCTAAGATGCCATTCAACACTAGACCTTCCCTAGAACTAACTCCCTCCCTCACATCAGTTCTTAAAGTATTCTCTGTGTATCACTACACAGAAAGTGCTGAATAACCTCAAGGGAATTCATCTGTTGTCTTGTAGAAGAAGGATCTGTCTTTTAGGATAAATGTGAAACATTAGCAAATTCCACAGGATGCCATATAATTGCATTTCCATCCAAAGCAAAAACAACCATTATTTCTCAGGTTTCTCTTCAGTGAATTATTTTTATGTTATTTTCCTGAACTCCACTAGAGTAGCTCATGAGAAGCCCACACTAAGTCTTTCTATTTAAGGTCAAGACATGAATATTTTCATTTAAAATCACTAAGCTCTATTTCCTTTATCTTTTCATCCTCTTTGCAGACTTAAAACATATGATGTTATAGTCAAGCATATTCAGCCTTGGATAATCTTATTTTAAAGGAGAGTTGTAAAAAAAAATAAAATAAAAAATAAAGGAGAGTTGTTTTTGAGACATTCTAACCATTCTTTCCAAGTCTGCATGATCTCACTACTTCACCAAAAGTATTTTACAAAGGTCATGAATGACCTTACTGTTGATAACGCAATTTTCTTTTTATTTCTCAATCTCACTTTATATCAGAACCATTGTATTTGGTTATCCGATTTCCCTCTTCAAACTGTTGCTTCCTTAAGTTATGTGACAACATTTTCCTGTTGTTGGTTGCCTAGCAAAAGTCATATCTTTCATTATTTTGCTAATAAGTCTTCAGTGTTATGGAGACAATCACCATTATATTTACTTAGGGAAAGTATTTGCCCCCCTATGTCAATACAAATAATCTTGAATCATCTAAAAGATATCGGTGATCTTATTCTACTTGCTAATGTTTAGTGTGCAGATATACACATTTGTCAATATACCCTCTGGAATTTAAGGGGTGTGCTTGTTGGCTTCTGGGAAAGGTTTTCTATGCCAAAGCAAGTCCTTGCATAGAGGGAAACACCCCTTTTATTGGGTGGATATCATCCTGTATTCATGCAGCACTTGGAATTGCTGAGGCCATCTCATGATAGTGAAGGAAGGTAGTATCAGTATGACATACTGGGGTGCCTAAGTGGCTCTGTTGGTTAAGCATCTGACTCTTGATTTGAACTCAGGTAATGACTTCAAGGTCATGGGATGAACTCACATCCAGTTCTGTGCTCAGTGTTGAGTCTACTTGTCCCTCTCCCACTTGTACTCTCCATCTCTATTACTTTCTCTCTCTGTCTCTCATAAATAAGTAAATAAATAATTAAATAAATAAATAATTAAATAAATAAAATTTTTAGGAAAAAATACAACATATCACAATAGAAATAACTTAATTCCTTTATGAGATTGCTGAGTAATTGAATCAGCAAATCCTAAAATGTTCCTATGTGCTTTATCAGTATATAACTCACGCAGAATTCTGGTAATTCAGTAGTAAGCATTCTAAATCATATGGCTGGACTTGGTGGGTTAATCATTTTTTAGATAGAGAATAAATTCCTTAAGGATGTTAGATGTCTGGACAATCCAAAGTCCCTTTTGAAGTGTGATGCTATCCATAGTTTTAGCAGCAGTTCAGAAAATGTCAACTTTTGGATTTACCTAAGAATGCATTTTTTTCTTCCTGTATGTTCTAAAGTATCTTATAAATTCTTTGTAGTATAACTGCAAAGCAGTGGTGATTCAAAACAGCAGATTGGAAGTAGCATTGCCATTAATTATAGGACAGTAGAAACAATTGAAGAAGGATGAATAGGAGTCTTTATTCAGAAAATATTTAGTTGCTGACATTTTAGTGGTATCAATATCTACAGTATGATGATAATATTAGGCAACTGAAAAGGAATGGGAAAGAAAGTTATTATATACCACTAAAGAAAAGAGTTGCATCATATTGCTTTTTTAATTTTACATATAAAAGAAGAAAATGGATGCTATCTTTACATATCTGAAAGGGTCATGTCTTATTCTTCATTTAGTCAGAGGTCTGCAGGAGTCCTGGGTAACTATAAGTATCTACCATCATTTCTGTAAGATTTCATTTGAAAAATGAGGGATGTGCTTAATAATAATCCATTGGTTTAAAAAAGATGAGCTAACCTTTATGAACTAGATTCTCAATTTCTTGAGGTTATTGAACTATTTCTCCATATTAGCAAGCATGACTTAGAAATGTGGTTTAGAACTCTTGAATTATTTATTGAGAGTTTATTTTTAATATTTTATTTATTTATTCATAGAGACACAGAGAGGAGAGAGGCAGAGACACAGGCAGATGGAGAAGCAGGCTCCATGCAGGGAGCCTGATGTTGGACTCCATCCAGGTTCTCTAGGATCACGCCCTGGGCTAAAGGCAGTGCTAAGCCACTGAGCCACCTGGGCTGCCCTTATTAAAAGTTTAAAAAAAATTTTAAAAACTGTAAGAGATACATTCATAAACACTATAATTAAATATAGAGAGAAGAAAAAAATAAGTTCAAATGACCCACATGAAGGCAAGATAAAAAACAAAGGGACAACAAACAGAGGAAACATTTTAAAAAAATGATAGAGGGGCAGCCCAGGTGGCTCAGCGGTTTAGCGCCGCCTTCAGCCCAGGGCCTGATCCTGGAGACCCAGGATTGAGTCCCACATCGGGCTCCCTGCAGGGAGCCTGCCTCTCCCTCTGCCTGTGTCTCTGCCTCTCTCTCTCTGTCTCTCATGAATGAATAAATAACATCTTAAAAAAATAAAATAAAAAAAAAAAAAAATGATAGAGCTTTACCATCTCAGAAGTTATATTAAATATAAGTGATACTAATATACCTCCCCCAAAAAAGAAAGACTGATAGAGTGGATTAAAAAAAGACCCAACTTTGTCCTCTTCAAAGATTTATTTGAGCGTAAGAGGGACAGAGAAAGAGAATCTCAAGCAGACTCCCTGCTGAACATGGAGTGAAGCTGGACTCTATTGCAGGACTCTGAGATCATGACCTGAGCCAAACACAAGGGTCAGGTGCACAACTGACTGAGCCATCCAGGCACCCCCCAGCTCTGTGCTCTTTATAAGAAATTCATATCAAAGTCAAATTAAATGACATGGGTACATGGAAAGTAAAAAACAAACAAAAAAAGAGGCAAACCAAGAAACAGGCTATAGAAAGCAAACTGATGTTATCAGAAGGGAGGTGGGGGTGGGAGATAAGTTAAGAAAATAAATAAAAACAAAACAAAAGGAAAACATACAGATGATAGTAAAGAAAATTACTAGAGACAAAGTGAGGATAAAAGGACCAATCAGGAAGATATAATGATTGAGATGTGTACATACCAAACAGTAGAGTTTCAATACAAATGAAGCTAAAAACTTTTAAGATCTACTCTCTTAGCAACTTTCCGATATGCATTACAGTATTAGTAACCTAGTCACGATGTTGTACATTATATCGCCAGAATTTATTTATCTTATTAGTAGCAGTTTATATCTTCTGATCGCCTTTACCCATTCCCTCCAAGTGCCCTTGACTTTGGAAACCAACAATTTGTTTTACATTTCTATGAAGGATTTTTTTTTGAGATTCCACATATAAGTTAGATAATATATAAGTGTCCTTTCTCAACAACCTGACTTATTTCATGTATTATAATGGCTCTCAAATTCATCCATGTTATCATGATATATTACATTTTCTTTATCCATTTATTCACTGATGGGCACTTAGATTGTTTCCATGTCTTGGTTATTTAAATAATGCTACAGGATACATAGTGCTGTAGATATCTCCTTGACATAGTGACTTTGTGTCCTTTGGATATATACCAAGAAATGGAATTGCTGTGTCATATGGTAGTCCAATTTTAACTTTTTGAGGAACCTCCATACTGTTTTCCATACTGGCTGCACCAGTTCACATTCCCACCAACAGTGCATAAGGGTTCCATTTCATTTAACCTTGTCAATACATTATGTCTTATATTTTTTTTTTCTTTTTTTTTTTTTTTTTTTTTTTTTTTTTTTTTTTTTTACTTTCATTTTTTTTTTATTGGTGTTCAATTTACTAACATACAGAATAACACCCAGTGCCCGTCACCCATTCACTCCCACCCCCCGCCCTCCTCCCCTTCTACCCGCCCCTAGTTCGTTTCCCAGAGTTAGCAGTCTTTACGTTCTGTCTCCCTTTCTGATATTTCCCACACATTTCTTCTCCCTTCCCTTATTTTCCCTTTCACTATTATTTATATTCCCCAAATGAATGAGAACATATAATGTTTGTCCTTCTCCGACTGACTTACTTCACTCAGCATAATACCCTCCAGTTCCATCCACGTTGAAGCAAATGGTGGGTATTTGTCATTTCTAATAGCTGAGTAATATTCCATTGTATACATAAACCACATCTTCTTTATCCATTCATCTTTCGTTGGACCCCGATGTTTCTAGCAGCAATGGCCACGATAGCCAAACTGTGGAAGGAGCCTCGGTGTCCAACGAAATATGTCTTATATTTTTGATGTAGGTCATTCTAATAGTACGAGATCACATCTCATTGTGGTTTTGTTTTGCAGCTCTCTGATAATTAAGTGGTATTGAGTACTTTTCCTATACTTGTTAATTGTCTATGACCCTTCTTTGGAAAAAATGTTTATTCAATTCCTCTGACCATTTTTGAATCGTTGTTGTTGTTGTCATTGAGTTATATGAGCTCTTTCTCTCCTTAGGATAGTAACCACATATCACATACGTCATTAATAAATATTTTCTTCCACTCCATAGGTTACTATTTCTTGTTTTTGATGGTTTCTTTTGCTGTGCGGATTTTTAGTTTGGTGTAGTTCCACTTGTTTATTTTTGGTTTTCTTGTCTTTGCTTTTGGTATCAACTCTAAAAATGCATTTATTTTTGTATTTAAGTTGTTTTCTACTACTTGTACTCTCTTGATAGTAATAGATTTCATAATACTTCCTAAATTTCAAATCAATGATTGCTATATCAAGATGTAATACAAAATCAATTATGGATGATATAACAATTAGATAAAATAGCTAGATAAAATGTTGTTGTGCTTCCCTGTGTCACGTAATTACTGTGATATGTATTAGAAAGAATAAAATAGTATAATGTCAACAATAAATGTGCATGTATTTTTGAAAACCTATTGATAAATACAAAAAACTACAAACCTGCAAGAGCAGATAAAGATTGTTATGCATATGAAGGGTTTATTCTTTGAAAAACTGCTTAGTAAAGATACCACAATATAATCTGTGCATTCTCCTCCTTTATGAGACTCTTTCACACATCACATTGGAATGGATTATACTGACAACAAGGCTAAGCAATACAGTGTCTGTTTCTGTTACCACAACAACAGTAGTCTTTACATGGCATGGTTTTCATTCTGTGTTCCTGTTAATCTTTCTTTCTTTCTTTATTCATTTTTAAAGACATTGATAGAAGGCACATAATCTTTGTATACAGTAAACATTACAATTTGAATAACTATGCTGAGGTGGAATTTTACATGACAGTAGGGAATTCACATGAGAGCAATTGAAACACATCACTTTATTATACTTAGGAGTGTAACACTTAATTTTTTTTTATCACTGGATGTCAGGTACCTAGCCTGATTCTGTTTCCAAGTCTGTAATTTTGGAACTCTTTAAAATATTTTTGTTGGCTTATTTAACAAAAACTTTATTCAAAACTGCAATGAAGTTTTATTAATATTAAATTACCTCAAATTTTGAATATCTTAGATAATTATTGTGTTTAGTGACTTCATAAAAAGGGAATGACTGAAGTTCTTTTTGCCTGGCCATTGTAATATTTCATGAAAGTATTTTTCATGTTATAATATCTGGTATGCATATTATAGCTCTATGTACACATATATAACTATATCTCTATGTGCATATATTTTTCTGTCATTGTTTTTATTACTAAATGTGTTAAACTTAAAATGAAAATTAAAATAGGGATCCCTGGGTGGCGCAGAAGTTTAGCGCCTGTCTTTGGCCCAGGGTGCGATCCTGGAGACCCGGGATCAAATCCCACATCGAGCTCCCGGTGCATGGAGCCTGCTTCTCCCTCTGCCTGTGTCTCTGCCTCTCTCTCTCTCTCTCTCTCTCTCTCTCTCTCTGTGACTATCATAAATAAATAAAAATTAAAAAAAATAAAGTATTAAAAAAAGAAAATTAAAATATACTCTTTTAGCTTTGTTTGTATTTTGCATTTTAACTATATCTCATGTGTCAGGGAGATGGTACTATTGCTGCTTCTTTTAATGTATGAAAAATATGACCAGAAAAATATTTGAGAAACACATGAGAAAGAGTCGGTAGTACTTTTCATATTTCATAATGAAAAAAGAAATATTTCTTTCTTTAATTCCGTATCATCAGGCAGGATTACTGTCTTGATTTTTATCAAGTTTTATGAAAGTTCACAGTGTGAAAGTCATACTCTTCTATAATTTAATCTATCATAGTTCCCAGACAAGCTGAAAATGAGAAGAGTAGTTGTAAGTTAAATTTAGACGACTAATTTTTTTCTAAATTTAAGTTAGAAATTTAATTGATAAGAATGATAGTGAGTTATTTTAGAAGCCCTACATTGTGGAAGTGTAAGATACAGATAAAACAAACATATATGTGAAGATAATGTCAGGAATGATAAAAAAAAAAGCATGGGAAGTAAGAGAGAAAGTTTGGAGAAGATCAAAACAAAGTTAAAATTGTATTACTTAGACCCTGATATATAGTCTTAACAGGAGTCTGAATTTAATGCTGAGTGATTCTGAACTATTGAATTAAACTGAGATAAAATTCTTTAAACCACATCATTCATCTTCTCAATATAATACAGTGAATTAGTGTCACCTTATACTTATTCTTTGCTCATCTCAGCCAACAGTAAAATTCTTCACCAGCACTGCTTCAATATACATTTTACAAATATCTCTGCAACTCTTTCATATTCCTTTGCCTAGCCTTGGCACTAATACTTCTGATAAACTTCATTTCTGCCCTATTGTAATAACAGTAGGTGTAGAGCTTATTTTAATGTCAGTTTTGGAAAGATATGCATAAAGCATAAATTTTCTTATACTCACATTGAATTTCAAGCCTTAAAAAAATCTTGCTTGTCCTATGAATGGAATGTTGAATAGAAAAAGTAGTTTTTTTCTTTCCATTTATTTCAATTCTAAACAATTAATTGGTTATTTTAGTAAAACTATAATTTTTTCCATTACCCAATTAACTTTTCCCTCTATTCATGCAATAAAAAATCAACACATTGACAATTCATTTTTGATGTCCCCAGAGCCAACATCCTTAGAGTAAGATCATAGTTTCCAGGATGTCTACCTACTTACAAGAGTATAAGAAAGACATTCACACAAACGACTGAGCCAAATTTTCTTATGGTTTCTTTTCCTTTTTAGGGGATAAAAAGTTCAACATCAGAAAAACATCCTATTTCCTGAAGGTGCTCAATTCCATCAATAGGAATTAAGAGAAGACCTATGACCTATGTGCAACTTGCCCCTTCCTAACAGAGTAGAATAACCCCTTCATCCTTGCTAGACATACATATCCCAACTAGGACATGAGCGTCAGCATCACAGATCAAAAAAGCAACAATGTGATTGAAATAAGAACCTACCTTCCCCAGCCTACATGTTTCTTTAAACAGAGATTAAGAGAAATCTTAGATACCCATTCTTCTCTCCATCCTTTCACCTGTTTCTCCATAATTCTATGCAACAAGCCCACCAGGATGATTAGGAATTAAATTTCTTCCTATCAGTGACAATAGGAATCACAGGTCAATCTTAACTCCAGACTCTAAGTTTTATAAGTTTTTCAGGTTTCTATCAGTTTCTCTTCCCTTTATTACTCCCCCACACTCTGAAGACTCTTCAGTGTTCCCTTATAATTGGAAGTTGCCCAGATCCTCAATGTCTTCTTTGAACATTCTTCTCAACATTTTGCTCTGTTGTGAATTTGGCCTTCCCCTAAAGTTAGTGTTTTCCTTGAAGTTCACTCAAGTGGTGGCTCATTGTTGTTTGTTTCTTCTGAATCAGAGAACACTAGTAGAGGATATGCTAAAAAATGACACCTGGGCACATAATTTTCAAACTACCCGGAAAATAAAGCAAAAGATAAACTCCTGAAAGAAACCAGAAGTTGAGGAAAAACACTTTACCGATAGAAAAACAGAACTTAGAATTACATCCTACTTCTAAGAAACTATGCAAGCAAGAAAAAAGTGAACTACATATTTAAAACATTGAGAGAAAAATAACATCAACATAGAATTTTGTACCCTACAAAATTATGCTTCAAAAGTGAAGGAGAAATAAAGGCTATTTTAGACAAATAAAATTGAGGGAATTAGTTGCCAGTAGATGTGCACAAAATTTGAGAGTTTCTTTAGAGTGAATAGAAATGATACACATTGGAAACTAATTTCCACATAAAGAGAGAGCATTAACGAAGTAAGGGAAGGAAAATTTAAACTGTTCCTATTGTTAATTGATCTAACCAGAACAGTTTGTTCAAAATATACCAACAATGAATTTGATTATACATGCTTATATATATATATATATATATATATATATATATATATATATATATATATGAATATATACATGCTTGTGGATGTCCATATACAAGTAAATTGAAAGACACAGACAAGAGAAAAGGAGGGGACTAGGATTGTGGTGTTATTATAAAGTACTCACAGTATCTGTTAAATGACATACCGTTGTTTAAAGTGGTCATGGATTAGTTGTAAATGTATATTGCAAACTGCAGGGCAACTAGGAGAAAAAATGTTAAAAACAAACAAATCAAGTATTGATATGCTATAAAAAAGGAGAAAAATGTAACTGTAACTGTCCAGTTAAAACCACAAAACACAGAAAAAGAGTGGAAGACAAAAATAAGAACAGGGCAAAAATAATAACACTAAAAAACAATAACAGAAACAAATGTGTATATATAGAGAGATAGATATGCTTGATCCTCCTTTAATTTGAATGCAGCCACTTTTTTCCCTTCCTCTCTTATGATCTCACAGGATGAAAATTCCCTTAACTGACTTGATGGCTTTTCAGTTTCCAATGGAGTAGAAAAATATTTGCCACTCTGCAGAATAATTGCTATTTAGAGAGATGCACAGTGAAACTTTATGGACAGAGAAAGGTGTAAAGGTTCAGAGGTGTTTTTTAAAAAGAAGCAACATTTAGACTGACATTTAAGGTTGTGAAAGAATCTAATAAACTGGTTGGTGAGTTCAGGCCATCTAAGAATAACAAGATTGAGGATATTATATTTCAGCATTCTTTAGAGTGGGGAGCCACTCATTTAAAAAAGCAGCAATTTGTTCAGTACTTGGCCTACACTCAGTATATACTGCTGGAACCCAGACTTTAGAGAAATTTGTTGAAATTCTCTGTACAACAAAAAGGATAAATTTGATCCATTAGTAAGAAAGGATGAAAAGCTGAGGACTGTTTGAAGGAGGGCAGAGGAGATCCAAAAAATGCAAGAAAAGAAAAGATAGAAAACCAAGAGCATCATGGATGAAAAAGTTTCTTGAGGAAAGAATATTTTTGCTATGTGATGCCTGAGATACATACACTTCTTCAACTTTATCAAATTTTAGTAAAGTACATATTGCTTACCAGTGCTTCTTATTGTAGGAAAATTTTAAGATGGATTGAACTCAGAGAGGGAAGAGCTTATATTCACATCTTTGCGAATGCATGGCATGTCAGGTGAAAAGCTGGAGGAAAAATATTTCAGTTGGTATCAGGGTTAACTGAGATCTGTCATTTTAGAAATTACTCTTTTTTAAAAATTGAGCTTTATTTATGAAAATAAAAATTGTAACTTAACAGATGCCTTATAAATTAAATTAGCTAATTCTGTAGGATATTTCTCCCTTATAAATTTCTTTTTTCATATAATAGACCTAATGCTTTGTGGAACCTGCTTTGGGAAAAGATGGCTTCACTACCAAAAATGAACGTCAACAAAAAGAAAAATATCTGAATACAAATGAAATCTGTAACTATTTATGGAAAATATTTTCTATTAACCAACCAAGTAGAAATAGCTAGAACAAAGGAAAGATTTTATTTACAGTGTTTTCATTCCTTAAAATAAGGGCCCGTGAATGGCTTTTTGTCCTTTCCTTTTTTAAGTCAGTATTATTAGTCAGAATAGGCTGGGTTAATGCAATAATAAATAAACCCTGAAGACCTTAGTGCTTAAGCCAAGAACAACTTGTGTGTATGTATTTCATACCTTGATGATTTGAGAAAAAATATGTAATGTTATAGATAAGTAGGGAGATAGATGAGAGTTGAGTGACTCCTTTATAGCATGATACTCTTTAAAATTTCGGCTGTTTGGATGTTCTAATTCTATCATCTATTAACTACTCAGATGAGAGAATTTGGAAAAAATATTATAAAACAATAAAACTATCTATGATGGGAGAGTTTGGCTCTTATCTCACAGAGTCAAAGAATGAATCTTGCAGACAAAGGAGAGTGAGTAAAGGAATA